>NW_027364591.1:0-205191 GCF_046119375.1 Phyllobates terribilis
GGAGAAATTACTGTTTGTGCATTTACAATATTCATTGATTTTTGCCATTGAAAAACATCATTTTATTCATATACCAGAAATGTTTGAAGCTACGGACTGAATGAAAGGAGCTGGCATCTCACTCTCTTTGAATCTTCTTTATCATGCTAAGAGGAGCAGGAAAAAGCAAAAAATTTCAGAATTGCACCTTGCAATGCGGAGAAATTACTGTTTGTGCATTTACAATATTCATTGATTTTTGCCATTGAAAAACATCATGTTATTCATATACCAGAAATGTTTGAAGCTACTGACTGAATGAAAGGAGCTGGCATCTCACTCTCTTTGAATCTTCTTTATCATGCTAAGAGGAGCAGGAAAAAGCAAAAAATTTCAGAATTGCACCTTGCAATGCGGAGAAATTACTGTTTGTGCATTTACAATATTCATTGATTTTTGCCATTGAAAAACGTCCAGAAATGATTGAAGCTACTGACTGAATGAAAGGAGCTGGCATCTCACTCTCATTGAATCTTCTTTATCATGCTAAGAGGAGCAGGAAAAATCAAAAAATTTCAGAATTGCACCTTGCAATGCGGAGAAATTACTGTTTGTGCATTTACAATATTCATTGATTTTTGCCATTGAAAAACATGTTATTCATATACCAGAAATGTTTGAAGCTACTGACTGAATGAAAGGAGCTGGCACCTCACTCTCTTTGAATCTTCTTTATCATGCTAAGAGGAGCGGGAAAAAGCAAAAAATTTCAGAATTGCACCTTGCAATGCGGAGAAATTACTGTTTGTGCATTTACAATATTCATTGATTTTTGCCATTGAAAAACGTCCAGAAATGATTGAAGGTACTGACTGAATGAAAGGAGCTGGCATCTCACTCTCTTTGAATCTTCTTTATCATGCTAAGAGGAGCAGGAAAAAGCAAAAAATTTCAGAATTGCACCTTGCAATGCGGAGAAATTACAGTTTGTGCATTTACAATATTCATTGATTTTTGCCATTGAAAAACATCCAGAAATGATTGAAGCTACTGACTGAATGAAAGGAGCTGGCATCTCACTCTCTTTGAATCTTCTTTATCATGCTAAGAGGAGCAGGAAAAAGCAAAAAATTTCAGAATTGCACCTTGCAATGCGGAGAAATTACTGTTTGTGCATTTACAATATTCATTGATTTTTGCCATTGAAAAACATCATGTTATTCATATACCAGAAATGTTTGAAGCTACTGACTGAATGAAAGGAGCTGGCATCTCACTCTCTTTGAATCTTCTTTATCATGCTAAGAGGAGCAGGAAAAAGCAAAAAATTTCAGAATTGCACCTTGCAATGTGGAGAAATTACTGTTTGTGCATTTACAATATTCATTGATTTTTACCATTGAAAAACGTCCAGAAATGATTGAAGCTACTGACTGAATGAAAGTAGCTGGCATCTCACTCTCTTTGAATCTTCTTTATCATGCTAAGAGGAGCAGGAAAAAGCAAAAAATTTCAGACTTGCACCTTGCAATGCGGAGAAATTACTGTTTGTGCATTTACAATATTCATTGATTTTTGCCATTGAAAAACATCATTTTATTCATATACCAGAAATGTTTGAAGCTACTGACTGAATGAAAGGAGCTGGCATCTCACTCTCTTTGAATCTTCTTTATCATGCTAAGAGGAGCAGGAAAAAGCAAAAAATTTCAGAATTGCACCTTGCAATGCGGAGAAATTACTGTTTGTGCATTTACAATATTCATTGATTTTTGCCATTGAAAAACATCATGTTATTCATATACCAGAAATGTTTGAAGCTACTGACTGAATGAAAGGAGCTGGCATCTCACTCTCTTTGAATCTTCTTTATCATGCTAAGAGGAGCAGGAAAAAGCAAAAAATTTCAGAATTGCACCTTGCAATGCGGAGAAATTACTGTTTGTGCATTTACAATATTCATTGATTTTTGCCATTGAAAAACGTCCAGAAATGATTGAAGCTACTGACTGAATGAAAGGAGCTGGCATCTCACTCTCTTTGAATCTTCTTTATCATGCTAAGAGGAGCAGGAAAAATCAAAAAATTTCAGAATTGCACCTTGCAATGCGGAGAAATTACTGTTTGTGCATTTACAATATTCATTGATTTTTGCCATTGAAAAACATGTTATTCATATACCAGAAATGTTTGAAGCTACTGACTGAATGAAAGGAGCTGGCACCTCACTCTCTTTGAATCTTCTTTATCATGCTAAGAGGAGCGGGAAAAAGCAAAAAATTTCAGAATTGCACCTTGCAATGCGGAGAAATTACTGTTTGTGCATTTACAATATTCATTGATTTTTGCCATTGAAAAACGTCCAGAAATGATTGAAGGTACTGACTGAATGAAAGGAGCTGGCATCTCACTCTCTTTGAATCTTCTTTATCATGCTAAGAGGAGCAGGAAAAAGCAAAAAATTTCAGAATTGCACCTTGCAATGCGGAGAAATTACTGTTTGTGCATTTACAATATTCATTGATTTTTGCCATTGAAAAACGTCCAGAAATGATTGAAGCTACTGACTGAATGAAAGGAGCTGGCATCTCACTCTCTTTGAATCTTCTTTATCATGCTAAGAGGAGCAGGAAAAAGCAAAAAATTTCAGAATTGCACCTTGCAATGCGGAGAAATTACAGTTTGTGCATTTACAATATTCATTGATTTTTGCCATTGAAAAACATCCAGAAATGATTGAAGCTACTGACTGAATGAAAGGAGCTGGCATCTCACTCTCTTTGAATGTTCTTTATCATGCTAAGAGGAGCAGGAAAAAGCAAAAAATTTCAGAATTGCACCTTGCAATGTGGAGAAATTACTGTTTGTGCATTTACAATATTCATTGATTTTTGCCATTGAAAAACATCATGTTATTCATATACCAGAAATGTTTGAAGCTACTGACTGAATGAAAGGAGCTGGCATCTCACTCTCTTTGAATCTTCTTTATCATGCTAAGAGGAGCAGGAAAAAGCAAAAAATTTCAGAATTGCACCTTGCAATGTGGAGAAATTACTGTTTGTGCATTTACAATATTCATTGATTTTTACCATTGAAAAACGTCCAGAAATGATTGAAGCTACTGACTGAATGAAAGTAGCTGGCATCTCACTCTCTTTGAATCTTCTTTATCATGCTAAGAGGAGCAGGAAAAAGCAAAAAATTTCAGACTTGCACCTTGCAATGCGGAGAAATTACTGTTTGTGCATTTACAATATTCATTGATTTTTGCCATTGAAAAACATTATGTTATTCATATACCAGAAATGTTTGAAGCTACTGACTGAATGAAAGTAGCTGGCATCTCACTCTCTTTGAATCTTCTTTATCATGCTAAGAGGAGCAGGAAAAACCAAAAAATTTCAGAATTGCACCTTGCAATGCGGAGAAATTACTGTTTGTGCATTTACAATATTCATTGATTTTTGCCATTGAAAAACGTCCAGAAATGATTGAAGCTACTGACTGAATGAAAGGAGCTGGCATCTCACTCTCTTTGAATCTTCTTTATCATGCTAAGAGGAGCAGGAAAAAGCAAAAAATTTCAGAATTGCACCTTGCAATGCGGAGAAATTACTGTTTGTGCATTTACAATATTCATTGATTTTTGCCATTGAAAAACATCATGTTATTCATATACCAGAAATGATTGAAGCTACTGACTGAATGAAAGGAGCTGGCATCTCACTCTCTTTGAATCTTCTTTATCATGCTAAGAGGAGCAGGAAAAAGTAAAAAATTTCAGAATTGCACCTTGCTATGCGGAGAAATTACTGTTTGTGCATTTATAATATTCAATGATTTTTGCCATTGAAAAACGTCCAGAAATGATTGAAGCTACTGACTGAACGAAAGGAGCTGGCATCTCACTCTCTTTGAATCTTCTTTATCATGCTAAGAGGAGCAGGAAAAAGCAAAAAATTTCAGAATTGCACCTTGCAATGCAGAGAAATTACTGTTTGTGCATTTACAATATTCATTGATTTTTGCCATTGAAAAACGTCCAGAAATGATTGAAGCTACTGACTGAATGAAAGGAGCTGGCATCTCACTCTCTTTGAATATTCTTTATCATGCTAAGAGGAGCAGGAAAAAGCAAAAAATTTCAGAATTGCACCTTGCAATGCGGAGAAATTACTGTTTGTGCATTTACAATATTCATTGATTTTTGCCATTGAAAAACATCATGTTATTCATATACCAGAAATGTTTGAAGCTACTGACTGAATGAAAGGAGCTGACATCTCACTCTCTTTGAATCTTCTTTATCATGCTAAGAGGAGCAGGAAAAAGCAAAAAATTTCAGAATTGCACCTTGCAATGCAGAGAAATTACTGTTTGTGCATTTACAATATTCATTGATTTTTGCCATTGAAAAACGTCCAGAAATGATTAAAGCTACTGACTGAATGAAAGGAGCTGGCATCTCACTCTCTTTGAATCTTCTTTATCATGCTAAGAGGAGCAGGAAAAAGCAAAAAATTTCAGAATTGCACCTTGCAATGCGGAGAAATTACTGTTTGTGCATTTACAATATTCATTGATTTTTGCCATTGAAAAACATCATGTTATTCATATACCAGAAATGTTTGAAGCTACTGACTGAATGAAAGGAGCTGGCATCTCACTCTCTTTGAATCTTCTTTATCATGCTAAGAGGAGCAGGAAAAAGCAAAAAATTTCAGAATTGCACCTTGCAATGTGGAGAAATTACTGTTTGTGCATTTACAATATTCATTGATTTTTACCATTGAAAAACGTCCAGAAATGATTGAAGCTACTGACTGAATGAAAGTAGCTGGCATCTCACTCTCTTTGAATCTTCTTTATCATGCTAAGAGGAGCAGGAAAAAGCAAAAAATTTCAGACTTGCACCTTGCAATGCGGAGAAATTACTGTTTGTGCATTTACAATATTCATTGATTTTTGCCATTGAAAAACGTCCAGAAATGATTGAAGGTACTGACTGAATGAAAGGAGCTGGCATCTCACTCTCTTTGAATCTTCTTTATCATGCTAAGAGGAGCAGGAAAAAGCAAAAAATTTCAGAATTGCACCTTGCAATGCGGAGAAATTACTGTTTGTGCATTTACAATATTCATTGATTTTTGCCACTGAAAAACGTCCAGAAATGATTGAAGCTACTGACTGAATGAAAGGAGCTGGCATCTCACTCTCTTTGAATCTTCTTTAACATGCTAAGAGGAGCAGGAAAAAGCAAAAAATTTCAGAATTGCACCTTGCAATGCGGAGAAATTACAGTTTGTGCATTTACAATATTCATTGATTTTTGCCATTGAAAAACATCCAGAAATGATTGAAGCTACTGACTGAATGAAAGGAGCTGGCATCTCACTCTCTTTGAATCTTCTTTATCATGCTAAGAGGAGCAGGAAAAAGCAAAAAATTTCAGAATTGCACCTTGCAATGCGGAGAAATTACTGTTTGTGCATTTACAATATTCATTGATTTTTGCCATTGAAAAACATCATGTTATTCATATACCAGAAATGTTTGAAGCTACTGACTGAATGAAAGGAGCTGGCATCTCACTCTCTTTGAATCTTCTTTATCATGCTAAGAGGAGCAGGAAAAAGCAAAAAATTTCAGAATTGCACCTTGCAATGTGGAGAAATTACTGTTTGTGCATTTACAATATTCATTGATTTTTACCATTGAAAAACGTCCAGAAATGATTGAAGCTACTGACTGAATGAAAGTAGCTGGCATCTCACTCTCTTTGAATCTTCTTTATCATGCTAAGAGGAGCAGGAAAAAGCAAAAAATTTCAGACTTGCACCTTGCAATGCGGAGAAATTACTGTTTGTGCATTTACAATATTCATTGATTTTTGCCATTGAAAAACATCATTTTATTCATATACCAGAAATGTTTGAAGCTACTGACTGAATGAAAGGAGCTGGCATCTCACTCTCTTTGAATCTTCTTTATCATGCTAAGAGGAGCAGGAAAAAGCAAAAAATTTCAGAATTGCACCTTGCAATGCGGAGAAATTACTGTTTGTGCATTTACAATATTCATTGATTTTTGCCATTGAAAAACATCATGTTATTCATATACCAGAAATGTTTGAAGCTACTGACTGAATGAAAGGAGCTGGCATCTCACTCTCTTTGAATCTTCTTTATCATGCTAAGAGGAGCAGGAAAAAGCAAAAAATTTCAGAATTGCACCTTGCAATGTGGAGAAATTACTGTTTGTGCATTTACAATATTCATTGATTTTTACCATTGAAAAACGTCCAGAAATGATTGAAGCTACTGACTGAATGAAAGTAGCTGGCATCTCACTCTCTTTGAATCTTCTTTATCATGCTAAGAGGAGCAGGAAAAAGCAAAAAATTTCAGACTTGCACCTTGCAATGCGGAGAAATTACTGTTTGTGCATTTACAATATTCATTGATTTTTGCCATTGAAAAACATCATTTTATTCATATACCAGAAATGTTTGAAGCTACTGACTGAATGAAAGGAGCTGGCATCTCACTCTCTTTGAATCTTCTTTATCATGCTAAGAGGAGCAGGAAAAAGCAAAAAATTTCAGAATTGCACCTTGCAATGCGGAGAAATTACTGTTTGTGCATTTACAATATTCATTGATTTTTGCCATTGAAAAACATCATGTTATTCATATACCAGAAATGTTTGAAGCTACTGACTGAATGAAAGGAGCTGGCATCTCACTCTCTTTGAATCTTCTTTATCATGCTAAGAGGAGCAGGAAAAAGCAAAAAATTTCAGAATTGCACCTTGCAATGCGGAGAAATTACTGTTTGTGCATTTACAATATTCATTGATTTTTGCCATTGAAAAACGTCCAGAAATGATTGAAGCTACTGACTGAATGAAAGGAGCTGGCATCTCACTCTCTTTGAATCTTCTTTATCATGCTAAGAGGAGCAGGAAAAATCAAAAAATTTCAGAATTGCACCTTGCAATGCGGAGAAATTACTGTTTGTGCATTTACAATATTCATTGATTTTTGCCATTGAAAAACATGTTATTCATATACCAGAAATGTTTGAAGCTACTGACTGAATGAAAGGAGCTGGCACCTCACTCTCTTTGAATCTTCTTTATCATGCTAAGAGGAGCGGGAAAAAGCAAAAAATTTCAGAATTGCACCTTGCAATGCGGAGAAATTACTGTTTGTGCATTTACAATATTCATTGATTTTTGCCATTGAAAAACGTCCAGAAATGATTGAAGGTACTGACTGAATGAAAGGAGCTGGCATCTCACTCTCTTTGAATCTTCTTTATCATGCTAAGAGGAGCAGGAAAAAGCAAAAAATTTCAGAATTGCACCTTGCAATGCGGAGAAATTACTGTTTGTGCATTTACAATATTCATTGATTTTTGCCATTGAAAAACGTCCAGAAATGATTGAAGCTACTGACTGAATGAAAGGAGCTGGCATCTCACTCTCTTTGAATCTTCTTTATCATGCTAAGAGGAGCAGGAAAAAGCAAAAAATTTCAGAATTGCACCTTGCAATGCGGAGAAATTACAGTTTGTGCATTTACAATATTCATTGATTTTTGCCATTGAAAAACATCCAGAAATGATTGAAGCTACTGACTGAATGAAAGGAGCTGGCATCTCACTCTCTTTGAATGTTCTTTATCATGCTAAGAGGAGCAGGAAAAAGCAAAAAATTTCAGAATTGCACCTTGCAATGTGGAGAAATTACTGTTTGTGCATTTACAATATTCATTGATTTTTGCCATTGAAAAACATCATGTTATTCATATACCAGAAATGTTTGAAGCTACTGACTGAATGAAAGGAGCTGGCATCTCACTCTCTTTGAATCTTCTTTATCATGCTAAGAGGAGCAGGAAAAAGCAAAAAATTTCAGAATTGCACCTTGCAATGTGGAGAAATTACTGTTTGTGCATTTACAATATTCATTGATTTTTACCATTGAAAAACGTCCAGAAATGATTGAAGCTACTGACTGAATGAAAGTAGCTGGCATCTCACTCTCTTTGAATCTTCTTTATCATGCTAAGAGGAGCAGGAAAAAGCAAAAAATTTCAGACTTGCACCTTGCAATGCGGAGAAATTACTGTTTGTGCATTTACAATATTCATTGATTTTTGCCATTGAAAAACAATATGTTATTCATATACCAGAAATGTTTGAAGCTACTGACTGAATGAAAGTAGCTGGCATCTCACTCTCTTTGAATCTTCTTTATCATGCTAAGAGGAGCAGGAAAAACCAAAAAATTTCAGAATTGCACCTTGCAATGCGGAGAAATTACTGTTTGTGCATTTACAATATTCATTGATTTTTGCCATTGAAAAACGTCCAGAAATGATTGAAGCTACTGACTGAATGAAAGGAGCTGGCATCTCACTCTCTTTGAATCTTCTTTATCATGCTAAGAGGAGCAGGAAAAAGCAAAAAATTTCAGAATTGCACCTTGCAATGCGGAGAAATTACTGTTTGTGCATTTACAATATTCATTGATTTTTGCCATTGAAAAACATCATGTTATTCATATACCAGAAATGATTGAAGCTACTGACTGAATGAAAGGAGCTGGCATCTCACTCTCTTTGAATCTTCTTTATCATGCTAAGAGGAGCAGGAAAAAGTAAAAAATTTCAGAATTGCACCTTGCTATGCGGAGAAATTACTGTTTGTGCATTTATAATATTCAATGATTTTTGCCATTGAAAAACGTCCAGAAATGATTGAAGCTACTGACTGAACGAAAGGAGCTGGCATCTCACTCTCTTTGAATCTTCTTTATCATGCTAAGAGGAGCAGGAAAAAGCAAAAAATTTCAGAATTGCACCTTGCAATGCAGAGAAATTACTGTTTGTGCATTTACAATATTCATTGATTTTTGCCATTGAAAAACGTCCAGAAATGATTGAAGCTACTGACTGAATGAAAGGAGCTGGCATCTCACTCTCTTTGAATCTTCTTTATCATGCTAAGAGGAGCAGGAAAAAGCAAAAAATTTCAGAATTGCACCTTGCAATGCGGAGAAATTACTGTTTGTGCATTTACAATATTCATTGATTTTTGCCATTGAAAAACATCATGTTATTCATATACCAGAAATGTTTGAAGCTACTGACTGAATGAAAGGAGCTGGCATCTCACTCTCTTTGAATCTTCTTTATCATGCTAAGAGGAGCAGGAAAAAGCAAAAAATTTCAGAATTGCACCTTGCAATGTGGAGAAATTACTGTTTGTGCATTTACAATATTCATTGATTTTTACCATTGAAAAACGTCCAGAAATGATTGAAGCTACTGACTGAATGAAAGTAGCTGGCATCTCACTCTCTTTGAATCTTCTTTATCATGCTAAGAGGAGCAGGAAAAAGCAAAAAATTTCAGACTTGCACCTTGCAATGTGGAGAAATTACTGTTTGTGCATTTACAATATTCATTGATTTTTGCCATTGAAAAACGTCCAGAAATGATTGAAGGTACTGACTGAATGAAAGGAGCTGGCATCTCACTCTCTTTGAATCTTCTTTATCATGCTAAGAGGAGCAGGAAAAAGCAAAAAATTTCAGAATTGCACCTTGCAATGCGGAGAAATTACTGTTTGTGCATTTACAATATTCATTGATTTTTGCCACTGAAAAACGTCCAGAAATGATTGAAGCTACTGACTGAATGAAAGGAGCTGGCATCTCACTCTCTTTGAATCTTCTTTAACATGCTAAGAGGAGCAGGAAAAAGCAAAAAATTTCAGAATTGCACCTTGCAATGCGGAGAAATTACAGTTTGTGCATTTACAATATTCATTGATTTTTGCCATTGAAAAACATCCAGAAATGATTGAAGCTACTGACTGAATGAAAGGAGCTGGCATCTCACTCTCTTTGAATCTTCTTTAACATGCTAAGAGGAGCAGGAAAAAGCAAAAAATTTCAGAATTGCACCTTGCAATGCGGAGAAATTACAGTTTGTGCATTTACAATATTCATTGATTTTTGCCATTGAAAAACATCCAGAAATGATTGAAGCTACTGACTGAATGAAAGGAGCTGGCATCTCACTCTCTTTGAATCTTCTTTATCATGCTAAGAGGAGCAGGAAAAAGCAAAAAATTTCAGAATTGCACCTTGCAATGCGGAGAAATTACTGTTTGTGCATTTACAATATTCATTGATTTTTACCATTGAAAAACATCATGTTATTCATATACCAGAAATGTTTGAAGCTACTGACTGAATGAAAGGAGCTGGCATCTCACTCTCTTTGAATCTTCTTTATCATGCTAAGAGGAGCAGGAAAAAGCAAAAAATTTCAGAATTGCACCTTGCAATGTGGAGAAATTACTGTTTGTGCATTTACAATATTCATTGATTTTTACCATTGAAAAACGTCCAGAAATGATTGAAGCTACTGACTGAATGAAAGTAGCTGGCATCTCACTCTCTTTGAATCTTCTTTATCATGCTAAGAGGAGCAGGAAAAAGCAAAAAATTTCAGACTTGCACCTTGCAATGCGGAGAAATTACTGTTTGTGCATTTACAATATTCATTGATTTTTGCCATTGAAAAACATCATTTTATTCATATACCAGAAATGTTTGAAGCTACGGACTGAATGAAAGGAGCTGGCATCTCACTCTCTTTGAATCTTCTTTATCATGCTAAGAGGAGCAGGAAAAAGCAAAAAATTTCAGAATTGCACCTTGCAATGCGGAGAAATTACTGTTTGTGCATTTACAATATTCATTGATTTTTGCCATTGAAAAACATCATGTTATTCATATACCAGAAATGTTTGAAGCTACTGACTGAATGAAAGGAGCTGGCATCTCACTCTCTTTGAATCTTCTTTATCATGCTAAGAGGAGCAGGAAAAAGCAAAAAATTTCAGAATTGCACCTTGCAATGCGGAGAAATTACTGTTTGTGCATTTACAATATTCATTGATTTTTGCCATTGAAAAACGTCCAGAAATGATTGAAGCTACTGACTGAATGAAAGGAGCTGGCATCTCACTCTCTTTGAATCTTCTTTATCATGCTAAGAGGAGCAGGAAAAATCAAAAAATTTCAGAATTGCACCTTGCAATGCGGAGAAATTACTGTTTGTGCATTTACAATATTCATTGATTTTTGCCATTGAAAAACATGTTATTCATATACCAGAAATGTTTGAAGCTACTGACTGAATGAAAGGAGCTGGCACCTCACTCTCTTTGAATCTTCTTTATCATGCTAAGAGGAGCGGGAAAAAGCAAAAAATTTCAGAATTGCACCTTGCAATGCGGAGAAATTACTGTTTGTGCATTTACAATATTCATTGATTTTTGCCATTGAAAAACGTCCAGAAATGATTGAAGGTACTGACTGAATGAAAGGAGCTGGCATCTCACTCTCTTTGAATCTTCTTTATCATGCTAAGGAGCAGGAAAAAGCAAAAAATTTCAGAATTGCACCTTGCAATGCGGAGAAATTACTGTTTGTGCATTTACAATATTCATTGATTTTTGCCATTGAAAAACGTCCAGAAATGATTGAAGCTACTGACTGAATGAAAGGAGCTGGCATCTCACTCTCTTTGAATCTTCTTTATCATGCTAAGAGGAGCAGGAAAAAGCAAAAAATTTCAGAATTGCACCTTGCAATGCGGAGAAATTACAGTTTGTGCATTTACAATATTCATTGATTTTTGCCATTGAAAAACATCCAGAAATGATTGAAGCTACTGACTGAATGAAAGGAGCTGGCATCTCACTCTCTTTGAATGTTCTTTATCATGCTAAGAGGAGCAGGAAAAAGCAAAAAATTTCAGAATTGCACCTTGCAATGCGGAGAAATTACTGTTTGTGCATTTACAATATTCATTGATTTTTGCCATTGAAAAACATCATGTTATTCATATACCAGAAATGTTTGAAGCTACTGACTGAATGAAAGGAGCTGGCATCTCACTCTCTTTGAATCTTCTTTATCATGCTAAGAGGAGCAGGAAAAAGCAAAAAATTTCAGAATTGCACCTTGCAATGTGGAGAAATTACTGTTTGTGCATTTACAATATTCATTGATTTTTACCATTGAAAAACGTCCAGAAATGATTGAAGCTACTGACTGAATGAAAGTAGCTGGCATCTCACTCTCTTTGAATCTTCTTTATCATGCTAAGAGGAGCAGGAAAAAGCAAAAAATTTCAGACTTGCACCTTGCAATGCGGAGAAATTACTGTTTGTGCATTTACAATATTCATTGATTTTTGCCATTGAAAAACATTATGTTATTCATATACCAGAAATGTTTGAAGCTACTGACTGAATGAAAGTAGCTGGCATCTCACTCTCTTTGAATCTTCTTTATCATGCTAAGAGGAGCAGGAAAAACCAAAAAATTTCAGAATTGCACCTTGCAATGCGGAGAAATTACTGTTTGTGCATTTACAATATTCATTGATTTTTGCCATTGAAAAACGTCCAGAAATGATTGAAGCTACTGACTGAATGAAAGGAGCTGGCATCTCACTCTCTTTGAATCTTCTTTATCATGCTAAGAGGAGCAGGAAAAAGCAAAAAATTTCAGAATTGCACCTTGCAATGCGGAGAAATTACTGTTTGTGCATTTACAATATTCATTGATTTTTGCCATTGAAAAACATCATGTTATTCATATACCAGAAATGATTGAAGCTACTGACTGAATGAAAGGAGCTGGCATCTCACTCTCTTTGAATCTTCTTTATCATGCTAAGAGGAGCAGGAAAAAGTAAAAAATTTCAGAATTGCACCTTGCTATGCGGAGAAATTACTGTTTGTGCATTTATAATATTCAATGATTTTTGCCATTGAAAAACGTCCAGAAATGATTGAAGCTACTGACTGAACGAAAGGAGCTGGCATCTCACTCTCTTTGAATCTTCTTTATCATGCTAAGAGGAGCAGGAAAAAGCAAAAAATTTCAGAATTGCACCTTGCAATGCGGAGAAATTACTGTTTGTGCATTTACAATATTCATTGATTTTTGCCATTGAAAAACGTCCAGAAATGATTGAAGCTACTGACTGAATGAAAGGAGCTGGCATCTCACTCTCTTTGAATCTTCTTTATCATGCTAAGAGGAGCAGGAAAAAGCAAAAAATTTCAGAATTGCACCTTGCAATGCGGAGAAATTACTGTTTGTGCATTTACAATATTCATTGATTTTTGCCATTGAAAAACATGTTATTCATATACCAGAAATGTTTGAAGCTACTGACTGAATGAAAGGAGCTGGCACCTCACTCTCTTTGAATCTTCTTTATCATGCTAAGAGGAGCAGGAAAAAGCAAAAAATTTCAGAATTGCACCTTGCAATGCGGAGAAATTACTGTTTGTGCATATACAATATTCATTGATTTTTGCCATTGAAAAACGTCCAGAAATGATTGAAGCTACTGATTGAATGAAAGGAGCTGGCATCTCACTCTCTTTGAATCTTCTTTATCATGCTAAGAGGAGCAGGAAAAAGCAAAAAATTTCAGAATTGCACCTTGCAATGCGGAGAAATTACTGTTTGTGCATTTACAATATTCATTGATTTTTGCCATTGAAAAACATGTTATTCATATACCAGAAATGTTTGAAGCTACTGACTGAATGAAAGGAGCTGGCACCTCACTCTCTTTGAATCTTCTTTATCATGCTAAGAGGAGCGGGAAAAAGCAAAAAATTTCAGAATTGCACCTTGCAATGCGGAGAAATTACTGTTTGTGCATTTACAATATTCATTGATTTTTGCCATTGAAAAACGTCCAGAAATGATTGAAGGTACTGACTGAATGAAAGGAGCTGGCATCTCACTCTCTTTGAATCTTCTTTATCATGCTAAGAGGAGCAGGAAAAAGCAAAAAATTTCAGAATTGCACCTTGCAATGCGGAGAAATTACTGTTTGTGCATTTACAATATTCATTGATTTTTGCCATTGAAAAACGTCCAGAAATGATTGAAGCTACTGACTGAATGAAAGGAGCTGGCATCTCACTCTCTTTGAATCTTCTTTATCATGCTAAGAGGAGCAGGAAAAAGCAAAAAATTTCAGAATTGCACCTTGCAATGCGGAGAAATTACTGTTTGTGCATTTACAATATTCATTGATTTTTGCCATTGAAAAACATCATGTTATTCATATACCAGAAATGTTTGAAGCTACTGACTGAATGAAAGGAGTTGGCATCTCACTCTCTTTGAATCTTCTTTATCATGCTAAGAGGAGCAGGAAAAAGCAAAAAATTTCAGAATTGCACCTTGCAATGCGGAGAAATTACTGTTTGTGCATTTACAATATTCATTGATTTTTGCCATTGAAAAACATCATGTTATTCATATACCAGAAATGTTTGAAGCTACTGACTGAATGAAAGGAGCAGGCATCTCACTCTCTTTGAATCTTCTTTATCATGCTAAGAGGAGCAGGAAAAAGCAAAAAATTTTAGAATTGCACATTGCAATGTGGAGAAATTACTGTTTGTGCATTTACAATATTCATTGATTTTTACCATTGAAAAACGTCCAGAAATGATTGAAGCTACTGACTGAATGAAAGTAGCTGGCATCTCACTCTCTTTGAATCTTCTTTATCATGCTAAGAGGAGCAGGAAAAAGCAAAAAATTTCAGACTTGCACCTTGCAATGCGGAGAAATTACTGTTTGTGCATTTACAATATTCATTGATTTTTGCCATTGAAAAACATCATGTTATTCATATACCAGAAATGTTTGAAGCTACTGACTGAATGAAAGGAGCTGGCATCTCACTCTCTTTGAATCTTCTTTATCATGCTAAGAGGAGCAGGAAAAAGCAAAAAATTTCAGAATTGCACCTTGCAATGCGGAGAAATTACTGTTTGTGCATTTACAATATTCATTGATTTTTGCCATTGAAAAACGTCCAGAAATGATTGAAGCTACTGACTGAATGAAAGGAGCTGGCATCTCACTCTCTTTGAATCCTCTTTATCATGCTAAGAGGAGCAGGAAAAAGCAAAAAATTTCAGAATTGCACCTTGCAATGCGGAGAAATTACTGTTTGTGCATTTACAATATTCATTGATTTTTGCCATTGAAAAACGTCCAGAAATGATTGAAGCTACTGACTGAATGAAAGGAGCTGGCATCTCACTCTCTTTGAATCTTCTTTATCATGCTAAGAGGAGCAGGAAAAAGCAAAAAATTTCAGAATTGCACCTTGCAATGCGGAGAAATTACTGTTTGTGCATTTACAATATTCATTGATTTTTGCCATTGAAAAACATCATGTTATTCATATACCAGAAATGTTTGAAGCTACTGACTGAATGAAAGGAGCTGACATCTCACTCTCTTTGAATCTTCTTTATCATGCTAAGAGGAGCAGGAAAAAGCAAAAAATTTCAGAATTGCACCTTGCAATGCGGAGAAATTACTGTTTGTGCATTTACAATATTCATTGATTTTTGCCATTGAAAAACGTCCAGAAATGATTGAAGCTACTGACTGAATGAAAGGAGCTGGCATCTCACTCTCTTTGAATCTTCTTTATCATGCTAAGAGGAGCAGGAAAAAGCAAAAAATTTCAGAATTGCACCTTGCAATGCGGAGAAATTACTGTTTGTGCATTTACAATATTCATTGATTTTTGCCATTGAAAAACATCATGTTATTCATATACCAGAAATGTTTGAAGCTACTGACTGAATGAAAGGAGCTGGCATCTCACTCTCTTTGAATCTTCTTTATCATGCTAAGAGGAGCAGGAAAAAGCAAAAAATTTCAGAATTGCACCTTGCAATGTGGAGAAATTACTGTTTGTGCATTTACAATATTCATTGATTTTTGCCATTGAAAAACATCATGTTATTCATATACCAGAAATGTTTGAAGCTACAGACTGAATGAAAGGAGCTGGCATCTCACTCTCTTTGAATCTTCTTTATCATGCTAAGAGGAGCAGGAAAAAGCAAAAAATTTCAGAATTGCACCTTGCAATGTGGAGAAATGACTGTTTGTGCATTTACAATATTCATTGATTTTTACCATTGAAAAACGTCCAGAAATGATTGAAGCTACTGACTGAATGAAAGTAGCTGGCATCTCACTCTCTTTGAATCTTCTTTATCATGCTAAGAGGAGCAGGAAAAAGCAAAAAATTTCAGACTTGCACCTTGCAATGCGGAGAAATTACTGTTTGTGCATTTACAATATTCATTGATTTTTGCCATTGAAAAACATCATGTTATTCATATACCAGAAATGTTTGAAGCTACTGACTGAATGAAAGGAGCTGGCATCTCACTCTCTTTGAATCTTTATCATGCTAAGAGGAGCAGGAAAAAGCAAAAAATTTCAGAATTGCACCTTGCAATGTGGAGAAATTACTGTTTGTGCATTTACAATATTCATTGATTTTTACCATTGAAAAACGTCCAGAAATGATTGAAGCTACTGACTGAATGAAAGTAGCTGGCATCTCACTCTCTTTGAATCTTCTTTATCATGCTAAGAGGAGCAGGAAAAAGCAAAAAATTTCAGACTTGCACCTTGCAATGCGGAGAAATTACTGTTTGTGCATTTACAATATTCATTGATTTTTGCCATTGAAAAACATCATGTTATTCATATACCAGAAATGTTTGAAGCTACTGACTGAATCAAAGGAGCTGGCATCTCACTCTCTTTGAATCTTCTTTATCATGCTAAGAGGAGCAGGAAAAAGCAAAAAATTTCAGAATTGCACCTTGCAATGCGGAGAAATTACTGTTTGTGCATTTACAATATTCATTGATTTTTGCCATTGAAAAACGTCCAGAAATGATTGAAGCTACTGACTGAATGAAAGGAGCTGGCATCTCACTCTCTTTGAATCTTCTTTATCATGCTAAGAGGAGCAGGAAAAAGCAAAAAATTTCAGAATTGCACCTTGCAATGCGGAGAAATTACTGTTTGTGCATTTACAATATTCATTGATTTTTGCCATTGAAAAACGTCCAGAAATGATTGAAGCTACTGACTGAATGAAAGGAGCTGGCATCTCACTCTCTTTGAATCTTCTTTATCATGCTAAGAGGAGCAGGAAAAAGCAAAAAATTTCAGAATTGCACCTTGCAATGCGGAGAAATTACTGTTTGTGCATTTACAATATTCATTGATTTTTGCCATTGAAAAACATGTTATTCATATACCAGAAATGTTTGAAGCTACTGACTGAATGAAAGGAGCTGGCACCTCACTCTCTTTGAATCTTCTTTATCATGCTAAGAGGAGCGGGAAAAAGCAAAAAATTTCAGAATTGCACCTTGCAATGCGGAGAAATTACTGTTTGTGCATTTACAATATTCATTGATTTTTGCCATTGAAAAACGTCCAGAAATGATTGAAGGTACTGACTGAATGAAAGGAGCTGGCATCTCACTCTCTTTGAATCTTCTTTATCATGCTAAGAGGAGCAGGAAAAAGCAAAAAATTTCAGAATTGCACCTTGCAATGCGGAGAAATTACTGTTTGTGCATTTACAATATTCATTGATTTTTGCCATTGAAAAACGTCCAGAAATGATTGAAGCTACTGACTGAATGAAAGGAGCTGGCATCTCACTCTCTTTGAATCTTCTTTATCATGCTAAGAGGAGCAGGAAAAAGCAAAAAATTTCAGAATTGCACCTTGCAATGCGGAGAAATTACTGTTTGTGCATTTACAATATTCATTGATTTTTGCCATTGAAAAACATCATGTTATTCATATACCAGAAATGTTTGAAGCTACTGACTGAATGAAAGGAGTTGGCATCTCACTCTCTTTGAATCTTCTTTATCATGCTAAGAGGAGCAGGAAAAAGCAAAAAATTTCAGAATTGCACCTTGCAATGTGGAGAAATTACTGTTTGTGCATTTACAATATTCATTGATTTTTACCATTGAAAAACGTCCAGAAATGATTGAAGCTACTGACTGAATGAAAGTAGCTGGCATCTCACTCTCTTTGAATCTTCTTTATCATGCTAAGAGGAGCAGGAAAAAGCAAAAAATTTCAGACTTGCACCTTGCAATGCGGAGAAATTACTGTTTGTGCATTTACAATATTCATTGATTTTTGCCATTGAAAAACATCATGTTATTCATATACCAGAAATGTTTGAAGCTACTGACTGAATGAAAGGAGCTGGCATCTCACTCTCTTTGAATCTTCTTTATCATGCTAAGAGGAGCAGGAAAAAGCAAAAAATTTCAGAATTGCACCTTGCAATGTGGAGAAATTACTGTTTGTGCATTTACAATATTCATTGATTTTTACCATTGAAAAACGTCCAGAAATGATTGAAGCTACTGACTGAATGAAAGGAGCTGGCATCTCACTCTCTTTGAATCTTCTTTATCATGCTAAGAGGTGCAGGAAAAAGCAAAAAATTTCAGAATTGCACCTTGCAATGCGGAGAAATTACTGTTTGTGCATTTACAATATTCATTGATTTTTGCCATGGAAAAACGTCCAGAAATGATTGAAGCTACTGACTGAATGAAAGGAGCTGGCATCTCACTCTCTTTGAATCTTCTTTATCATGCTAAGAGGAGCAGGAAAAAGCAAAAAATTTCAGAATTGCACCTTGCAATGCGGAGAAATTACTGTTTGTGCATTTACAATATTCATTGATTTTTGCCATTGAAAAACATCATGTTATTCATATACCAGAAATGATTGAAGCTACTGACTGAATGAAAGGAGCTGGCATCTCACTCTCTTTGAATCTTCTTTATCATGCTAAGAGGAGCAGGAAAAAGCAAAAAATTTCAGAATTGCACCTTGCAATGCGGAGAAATTACTGTTTGTGCATTTACAATATTCATTGATTTTTGCCATTGAAAAACGTCCAGAAATGATTGAAGCTACTGACTGAATGAAAGGAGCTGGCATCTCACTCTCTTTGAATCTTCTTTATCATGCTAAGAGGAGCAGGAAAAAGCAAAAAATTTCAGAATTGCACCTTGCAATGCGGAGAAATTACTGTTTGTGCATTTACAATATTCATTGATTTTTGCGATTGAAAAACATCATGTTATTAATATACCAGAAATGATTGAAGCTACAGACTGAATGAAAGGAGCTGGCATCTCACTCTCTTTGAATCTTCTTTATCATGCTAAGAGGAGCAGGAAAAAGCAAAAAATTTCAGAATTGCACCTTGCAATGCGGAGAAATTACTGTTTGTGCATTTACAATATTCATTGATTTTTGCCATTGAAAAACATGTTATTCATATACCAGAAATGTTTGAAGCTACTGACTGAATGAAAGGAGCTGGCACCTCACTCTCTTTGAATCTTCTTTATCATGCTAAGAGGAGCAGGAAAAAGCAAAAAATTTCAGAATTGCACCTTGCAATGCGGAGAAATTACTGTTTGTGCATATACAATATTCATTGATTTTTGCCATTGAAAAACGTCCAGAAATGATTGAAGCTACTGATTGAATGAAAGGAGCTGGCATCTCACTCTCTTTGAATCTTCTTTATCATGCTAAGAGGAGCAGGAAAAAGCAAAAAATTTCAGAATTGCACCTTGCAATGCGGAGAAATTACTGTTTGTGCATTTACAATATTCATTGATTTTTGCCATTGAAAAACATGTTATTCATATACCAGAAATGTTTGAAGCTACTGACTGAATGAAAGGAGCTGGCACCTCACTCTCTTTGAATCTTCTTTATCATGCTAAGAGGAGCGGGAAAAAGCAAAAAATTTCAGAATTGCACCTTGCAATGCGGAGAAATTACTGTTTGTGCATTTACAATATTCATTGATTTTTGCCATTGAAAAACGTCCAGAAATGATTGAAGGTACTGACTGAATGAAAGGAGCTGGCATCTCACTCTCTTTGAATCTTCTTTATCATGCTAAGAGGAGCAGGAAAAAGCAAAAAATTTCAGAATTGCACCTTGCAATGCGGAGAAATTACTGTTTGTGCATTTACAATATTCATTGATTTTTGCCATTGAAAAACGTCCAGAAATGATTGAAGCTACTGACTGAATGAAAGGAGCTGGCATCTCACTCTCTTTGAATCTTCTTTATCATGCTAAGAGGAGCAGGAAAAAGCAAAAAATTTCAGAATTGCACCTTGCAATGCGGAGAAATTACTGTTTGTGCATTTACAATATTCATTGATTTTTGCCATTGAAAAACATCATGTTATTCATATACCAGAAATGTTTGAAGCTACTGACTGAATGAAAGGAGTTGGCATCTCACTCTCTTTGAATCTTCTTTATCATGCTAAGAGGAGCAGGAAAAAGCAAAAAATTTCAGAATTGCACCTTGCAATGCGGAGAAATTACTGTTTGTGCATTTACAATATTCATTGATTTTTGCCATTGAAAAACATCATGTTATTCATATACCAGAAATGTTTGAAGCTACTGACTGAATGAAAGGAGCAGGCATCTCACTCTCTTTGAATCTTCTTTATCATGCTAAGAGGAGCAGGAAAAAGCAAAAAATTTTAGAATTGCACATTGCAATGTGGAGAAATTACTGTTTGTGCATTTACAATATTCATTGATTTTTACCATTGAAAAACGTCCAGAAATGATTGAAGCTACTGACTGAATGAAAGTAGCTGGCATCTCACTCTCTTTGAATCTTCTTTATCATGCTAAGAGGAGCAGGAAAAAGCAAAAAATTTCAGACTTGCACCTTGCAATGCGGAGAAATTACTGTTTGTGCATTTACAATATTCATTGATTTTTGCCATTGAAAAACATCATGTTATTCATATACCAGAAATGTTTGAAGCTACTGACTGAATGAAAGGAGCTGGCATCTCACTCTCTTTGAATCTTCTTTATCATGCTAAGAGGAGCAGGAAAAAGCAAAAAATTTCAGAATTGCACCTTGCAATGCGGAGAAATTACTGTTTGTGCATTTACAATATTCATTGATTTTTGCCATTGAAAAACGTCCAGAAATGATTGAAGCTACTGACTGAATGAAAGGAGCTGGCATCTCACTCTCTTTGAATCCTCTTTATCATGCTGAGAGGAGCAGGAAAAAGCAAAAAATTTCAGAATTGCACCTTGCAATGCGGAGAAATTACTGTTTGTGCATTTACAATATTCATTGATTTTTGCCATTGAAAAACGTCCAGAAATGATTGAAGCTACTGACTGAATGAAAGGAGCTGGCATCTCACTCTCTTTGAATCTTCTTTATCATGCTAAGAGGAGCAGGAAAAAGCAAAAAATTTCAGAATAGCACCTTGCAATGCGGAGAAATTACTGTTTGTGCATTTACAATATTCATTGATTTTTGCCATTGAAAAACATCATGTTATTCATATACCAGAAATGTTTGAAGCTACTGACTGAATGAAAGGAGCTGACATCTCACTCTCTTTGAATCTTCTTTATCATGCTAAGAGGAGCAGGAAAAAGCAAAAAATTTCAGAATTGCACCTTGCAATGCGGAGAAATTACTGTTTGTGCATTTACAATATTCATTGATTTTTGCCATTGAAAAACGTCCAGAAATGATTGAAGCTACTGACTGAATGAAAGGAGCTGGCATCTCACTCTCTTTGAATCTTCTTTATCATGCTAAGAGGAGCAGGAAAAAGCAAAAAATTTCAGAATTGCACCTTGCAATGCGGAGAAATTACTGTTTGTGCATTTACAATACTCATTGATTTTTGCCATTGAAAAACATCATGTTATTCATATACCAGAAATGTTTGAAGCTACTGACTGAATGAAAGGAGCTGGCATCTCACTCTCTTTGAATCTTCTTTATCATGCTAAGAGGAGCAGGAAAAAGCAAAAAATTTCAGAATTGCACCTTGCAATGTGGAGAAATTACTGTTTGTGCATTTACAATATTCATTGATTTTTGCCATTGAAAAACATCATGTTATTCATATACCAGAAATGTTTGAAGCTACTGACTGAATGAAAGGAGCTGGCATCTCACTCTCTTTGAATCTTCTTTATCATGCTAAGAGGAGCAGGAAAAAGCAAAAAATTTCAGAATTGCACCTTGCAATGTGGAGAAATTACTGTTTGTGCATTTACAATATTCATTGATTTTTACCATTGAAAAACGTCCAGAAATGATTGAAGCTACTGACTGAATGAAAGTAGCTGGCATCTCACTCTCTTTGAATCTTCTTTATCATGCTAAGAGGAGCAGGAAAAAGCAAAAAATTTCAGACTTGCACCTTGCAATGCGGAGAAATTACTGTTTGTGCATTTACAATATTCATTGATTTTTGCCATTGAAAAACATCATGTTATTCATATACCAGAAATGTTTGAAGCTACTGACTGAATGAAAGGAGCTGGCATCTCACTCTCTTTGAATCTTCTTTATCATGCTAAGAGGAGCAGGAAAAAGCAAAAAATTTCAGAATTGCACCTTGCAATGTGGAGAAATTACTGTTTGTGCATTTACAATATTCATTGATTTTTACCATTGAAAAACGTCCAGAAATGATTGAAGCTACTGACTGAATGAAAGTAGCTGGCATCTCACTCTCTTTGAATCTTCTTTATCATGCTAAGAGGAGCAGGAAAAAGCAAAAAATTTCAGACTTGCACCTTGCAATGCGGAGAAATTACTGTTTGTGCATTTACAATATTCATTGATTTTTGCCATTGAAAAACATCATGTTATTCATATACCAGAAATGTTTGAAGCTACTGACTGAATCAAAGGAGCTGGCATCTCACTCTCTTTGAATCTTCTTTATCATGCTAAGAGGAGCAGGAAAAAGCAAAAAATTTCAGAATTGCACCTTGCAATGCGGAGAAATTACTGTTTGTGCATTTACAATATTCATTGATTTTTGCCATTGAAAAACGTCCAGAAATGATTGAAGCTACTGACTGAATGAAAGGAGCTGGCATCTCACTCTCTTTGAATCTTCTTTATCATGCTAAGAGGAGCAGGAAAAAGCAAAAAATTTCAGAATTGCACCTTGCAATGCGGAGAAATTACTGTTTGTGCATTTACAATATTCATTGATTTTTGCCATTGAAAAACGTCCAGAAATGATTGAAGCTACTGACTGAATGAAAGGAGCTGGCATCTCACTCTCTTTGAATCTTCTTTATCATGCTAAGAGGAGCAGGAAAAAGCAAAAAATTTCAGAATTGCACCTTGCAATGCGGAGAAATTACTGTTTGTGCATTTACAATATTCATTGATTTTTGCCATTGAAAAACATGTTATTCATATACCAGAAATGTTTGAAGCTACTGACTGAATGAAAGGAGCTGGCACCTCACTCTCTTTGAATCTTCTTTATCATGCTAAGAGGAGCGGGAAAAAGCAAAAAATTTCAGAATTGCACCTTGCAATGCGGAGAAATTACTGTTTGTGCATTTACAATATTCATTGATTTTTGCCATTGAAAAACGTCCAGAAATGATTGAAGGTACTGACTGAATGAAAGGAGCTGGCATCTCACTCTCTTTGAATCTTCTTTATCATGCTAAGAGGAGCAGGAAAAAGCAAAAAATTTCAGAATTGCACCTTGCAATGCGGAGAAATTACTGTTTGTGCATTTACAATATTCATTGATTTTTGCCATTGAAAAACGTCCAGAAATGATTGAAGCTACTGACTGAATGAAAGGAGCTGGCATCTCACTCTCTTTGAATCTTCTTTATCATGCTAAGAGGAGCAGGAAAAAGCAAAAAATTTCAGAATTGCACCTTGCAATGCGGAGAAATTACTGTTTGTGCATTTACAATATTCATTGATTTTTGCCATTGAAAAACATCATGTTATTCATATACCAGAAATGTTTGAAGCTACTGACTGAATGAAAGGAGTTGGCATCTCACTCTCTTTGAATCTTCTTTATCATGCTAAGAGGAGCAGGAAAAAGCAAAAAATTTCAGAATTGCACCTTGCAATGTGGAGAAATTACTGTTTGTGCATTTACAATATTCATTGATTTTTACCATTGAAAAACGTCCAGAAATGATTGAAGCTACTGACTGAATGAAAGTAGCTGGCATCTCACTCTCTTTGAATCTTCTTTATCATGCTAAGAGGAGCAGGAAAAAGCAAAAAATTTCAGACTTGCACCTTGCAATGCGGAGAAATTACTGTTTGTGCATTTACAATATTCATTGATTTTTGCCATTGAAAAACATCATGTTATTCATATACCAGAAATGTTTGAAGCTACTGACTGAATGAAAGGAGCTGGCATCTCACTCTCTTTGAATCTTCTTTATCATGCTAAGAGGAGCAGGAAAAAGCAAAAAATTTCAGAATTGCACCTTGCAATGTGGAGAAATTACTGTTTGTGCATTTACAATATTCATTGATTTTTACCATTGAAAAACGTCCAGAAATGATTGAAGCTACTGACTGAATGAAAGGAGCTGGCATCTCTTTGAATCTTCTTTATCATGCTAAGAGGAGCAGGAAAAAGCAAAAAATTTCAGAATTGCACCTTGCAATGCGGAGAAATTACTGTTTGTGCATTTACAATATTCATTGATTTTTGCCATTGAAAAACGTCCAGAAATGATTGAAGCTACTGACTGAATGAAAGGAGCTGGCATCTCACTCTCTTTGAATCTTCTTTATCATGCTAAGAGGAGCAGGAAAAAGCAAAAAATTTCAGAATTGCACCTTGCAATGCGGAGAAATTACTGTTTGTGCATTTACAATATTCATTGATTTTTGCGATTGAAAAACATCATGTTATTAATATACCAGAAATGATTGAAGCTACAGACTGAATGAAAGGAGCTGGCATCTCACTCTCTTTGAATCTTCTTTATCATGCTAAGAGGAGCAGGAAAAAGTAAAAAATTTCAGAATTGCACCTTGCAATGCGGAGAAATTACTGTTTGTGCATTTACAATATTCAATGATTTTTGCCATTGAAAAACGTCCAGAAATGATTGAAGCTACTGACTGAATGAAAGGAGCTGGCATCTCACTCTCTTTGAATCTTGTTTATCATGCTAAGAGGAGCAGGAAAAAGCAAAAAATTTCAGAATTGCACCTTGCAATGCGGAGAAATTACTGTTTGTGCATTTACAATATTCATTGATTTTTGCCATTGAAAAACGTCCAGAAATGATTGAAGCTACTGACTGAATGAAAGGAGCTGGCATCTCACTCTCTTTGAATCTTCTTTATCATGCTAAGAGGAGCAGGAAAAAGCAAAAAATTTCAGAATTGCACCTTGCAATGCGGAGAAATTACTGTTTGTGCATTTACAATATTCATTGATTTTTGCTATTGAAAAACATCATGTTATTCATATACCAGAAATGATTGAAGCTACTGACTGAATGAAAGGAGCTGGCATCTCACTCTCTTTGAATCTTCTTTATCATGCTAAGAGGAGCAGGAAAAAGCAAAAAATTTCAGAATTGCACCTTGCAATGCGGAGAAATTACTGTTTGTGCATTTACAATATTCATTGATTTTTGCCATTGAAAAACGTCCAGAAATGATTGAAGCTACTGACTGAATGAAAGGAGCTGGCATCTCACTCTCTTTGAATCTTCTTTATCATGCTAAGAGGAGCAGGAAAAAGCAAAAAATTTCAGAATTGCACCTTGCAATGCGGAGAAATTACTGTTTGTGCATTTACAATATTCATTGATTTTTGCCATTGAAAAATGTCCAGAAATGATTGAAGCTACTGACTGAATGAAAGGAGCTGGCATCTCACTCTCTTTGAATCTTCTTTATCATGCTAAGAGGAGCAGGAAAAAGCAAAAAATTTCAGAATTGCGCCTTGCAATGCGGAGAAATTAATGTTTGTGCATTTACAAAATTCATTGATTTTTGCCATTGAAAAACATCATGTTATTCATATACCAGAAATGATTGAAGCTACTGACTGAAGGAAAGGAGCTGGCATCTCACTCTCTTTGAATCTTCTTTATCATGCTAAGAGGAGCAGGAAAAAGCAAAAAATTTCAGAATTGCACCTTGCAATGCGGAGAAATTACTGTTTGTGCATTTACAATATTCATTGATTTTTGCCATTGAAAAACATCCAGAAATGATTGAAGCTACTGACTGAATGAAAGGAGCTGGCATCTCACTCTCTTTGAATCTTCTTTATCATGCTAAGAGGAGCAGGAAAAAGCAAAAAATTTCAGAATTGCACCTTGCAATGCGGAGAAATTACTGTTTGTGCATTTACAATATTCATTGATTTTTGCGATTGAAAAACATCATGTTATTCATATACCAGAAATGATTGAAGCTACTGAGTGAATGAAAGGAGCTGGCATCTCACTCTCTTTGAATCTTCTTTATCATGCTAAGAGGAGCAGGAAAAAGTAAAAAATTTCAGAATTGCACCTTGCAATGCGGAGAAATTACTGTTTGTGCATTTACAATATTCAATGATTTTTGCCATTGAAAAACATCCAGAAATGATTGAAGCTACTGACTGAATGAAAGGAGCTGACATCTCACTCTCTTTGAATCTTGTTTATCATGCTAAGAGGAGCAGGAAAAAGCAAAAAATTTCAGAATTGCACCTTGCAATGCGGAGAAATTACTGTTTGTGCATTTACAATATTCATTGATTTTTGCCATTGAAAAACGTCCAGAAATGATTGAAGCTACTGACTGAATGAAAGGAGCTGGCATCTCACTCTCTTTGAATCTTCTTTATCATGCTAAGAGGAGCAGGAAAAAACAAAAAATTTCAGAATTGCACCTTGCAATGCGGAGAAATTACTGTTTGTGCATTTACAATATTCATTGATTTTTGCCATTGAAAAACGTCCAGAAATGTTTGAAGCTACTGACTGAATGAAAGGAGCTGGCATCTCACTCTCTTTGAATCTTCTTTATCATGCTAAGAGGAGCGGGAAAAAGCAAAAAATTTCAGAATTGCACCTTGCAATGCGGAGAAATTACTGTTTGTGTATTTACAATATTCATTGATTTTTGCCATTGAAAAACATGTTATTCATATACCAGAAATGTTTGAAGCTCCTGACTGAATGAAAGGAGCTGGCACCTCACTCTCTTTGAATCTTCTTTATCATGCTAAGAGGAGCAGGAAAAAGGAAAAATTTCAGAATTGCACCTTGCAATGCGGAGAAATTACTGTTTGTGCATTTACAATATTCATTGATTTTTGCCATTGAAAAACGTCCAGAAATGATTGAAGCTACTGACTGAATGAAAGGAGCTGTCATCTCACTCTCTTTGAATCTTCTTTATCATGCTAAGAGGAGCAGGAAAAAGCAAAAAATTTCAGAATTGCACCTTGCAATGCGGAGAAATTACTGTTTGTGCATTTACAATATTCATTGATTTTTGCCATTGAAAAATGTCCAGAAATGATTGAAGCTACTGACTGAATGAAAGGAGCTGGCATCTCACTCTCTTTGAATCTTCTTTATCATGCTAAGAGGAGCAGGAAAAAGCAAAAAATTTCAGAATTGCGCCTTGCAATGCGGAGAAATTACTGTTTGTGCATTTACAAAATTCATTGATTTTTGCCATTGAAAAACATCATGTTATTCATATGCCAGAAATGATTGACGCTACTGACTGAAGGAAAGGAGCTGGCATCTCACTCTCTTTGAATCTTCTTTATCATGCTAAGAGGAGCAGGAAAAAGCAAAAAATTTCAGAATTGCACCTTGCAATGCGGAGAAATTACTGTTTGTGCATTTACAATATTCATTGATTTTTGCCATTGAAAAACGTCCAGAAATGATTGAAGCTACTGACTGAATGAAAGGAGCTGGCATCTCACTCTCTTTGAATCTTCTTTATCATGCTAAGAGGAGCAGGAAAAAGCAAAAAATTTCAGAATTGCACCTTGCAATGCGGAGAAATTACTGTTTGTGCATTTACAATATTCATTGATTTTTGCCATTGAAAAACGTCCAGAAATGATTGAAGCTACTGACTGAATGAAAGGAGCTGGCATTTCACTCTCTTTGAATCTTCTTTATCATGCTAAGAGGAGCAGGAAAAAGCAAAAAATTTCAGAATTGCACCTTGCCATGCGGAGAAATTACTGTTTGTGCATTTACAATATTCATTGATTTTTTCCATTGAAAAATGTCCAGAAATGATTGAAGCTACTGACTGAACGAAAGGAGCTGGCATCTCACTCTCTTTGAATCTTCTTTATCATGCTAAGAGGAGCAGGAAAAAGCAAAAAAATTCAGAATTGCGCTTTGCAATGCGGAGAAATTACTGTTTGTGCATTTACAAAATTCATTGATTTTTGCCATTGAAAAACATCATGTTATTCATATACCAGAAATGATTGAAGCTACTGACTGAAGGAAAGGAGCTGGCATCTCACTCTCTTTGAATCTTCTTTATCATGCTAAGAGGAGCAGGAAAAAGCAAAAAAATTCAGAATTGCACCTTGCAATGCGGAGAAATTACTGTTTGTGCATTTCCAATATTCATTGATTTTTGCCATTGAAAAACATCCAGAAATGATTGAAGCTACTGACTGAATGAAAGGAGCTGGCATCTCACTCTCTTTGAATCTTCTTTATCATGCTAAGCGGAGCAGGAAAAAGCAAAAAATTTCAGAATTGCACCTTGCAATGCGGAGAAATTACTGTTTGTGCATTTACAATATTCATTGATTTTTGCGATTGAAAAACATCATGTTATTCATATACCAGAAATGATTGAAGCTACTGACTGAATGAAAGGAGCTGGCATCTCACTCTCTTTGAATCTTCTTTATCATGCTAAGAGGAGCAGGAAAAAGTAAAAAATTTCAGAATTGCACCTTGCAATGCGGAGAAATTACTGTTTGTGCATTTACAATATTCATTGATTTTTGCCATTGAAAAACGTCCAGAAATGATTGAAGCTACTGACTGAATGAAAGGAGCTGGCATCTCACTCTCTTTGAATCTTCTTTATCATGCTAAGAGGAGCAGGAAAAAGCAAAAAATTTCAGAATTGCACCTTGCAATGCGGAGAAATTACTGTTTGTGCATTTACAATATTCATTGATTTTTGCCATTGAAAAACGTCCAGAAATGATTGAAGCTACTGACTGAATGAAAGGAGCTGGCATCTCACTCTCTTTGAATCTTCTTTATCATGCTAAGAGGAGCAGGAAAAAGCAAAAAATTTCAGAATTGCACCTTGCAATGCGGAGAAATTACTGTTTGTGCATTTACAATATTCATTGATTTTTGCCATTGAAAAACGTCCAGAAATGATTGAAGCTACTGACTGAATGAAAGGAGCTGGCATCTCACTCTCTTTGAATCTTCTTTATCATGCTAAGAGGAGCAGGAAAAAGCAAAAAATTTCAGAATTGCACCTTGCAATGCGGAGAAATTACTGTTTGTGCATTTACAATATTCATTGATTTTTGCCATTGAAAAACATCATGTTATTCATATACCAGAAATGATTGAAGCTACTGACTGAATGAAAGGAGCTGGCATCTCACTCTCTTTGAATCTTCTTTATCATGCTAAGAGGAGCAGGAAAAAGTAAAAAATTTCAGAATTGCACCTTGCAATGCGGAGAAATTACTGTTTGTGCATTTATAATATTCAATGATTTTTGCCATTGAAAAACGTCCAGAAATGATTGAAGCTACTGACTGAACGAAAGGAGCTGGCATCTCACTCTCTTTGAATCTTCTTTATCATGCTAAGAGGAGCAGGAAAAAGCAAAAAATTTCAGAATTGCACCTTGCAATGCGGAGAAATTACTGTTTGTGCATTTACAATATTCATTGATTTTTGCCATTGAAAAACATCATGTTATTCATATACCAGAAATGTTTGAAGCTACTGACTGAATGAAAGGAGCTGGCATCTCACTCTCTTTGAATCTTCTTTATCATGCTAAGAGGAGCAGGAAAAAGCAAAAAATTTCAGAATTGCACCTTGCAATGCGGAGAAATTACTGTTTGTGAATTTACAATATTCATTGATTTTTGCCATTGAAAAACGTCCAGAAATGATTGAAGCTACTGACTGAATGAAAGGAGCTGGCATCTCACTCTCTTTGAATCTTCTTTATCATGCTAAGAGGAGCAGGAAAAAGCAAAAAATTTCAGAATTGCACCTTGCAATGCGGAGAAATTACTGTTTGTGCATTTACAATATTCATTGATTTTTGCCATTGAAAAACATCCAGAAATGATTGAAGCTACTGACTGAATGAAAGGAACTGGCATCTCACTCTCTTTGAATCTTGTTTATCATGCTAAGAGGAGCAGGAAAAAGCAAAAAATTTCAGAATTGCACCTTGCAATGCGGAGAAATTACAGTTTGTGCATTTACAATATTCATTGATTTTTGCCATTGAAAAACGTCCAGAAATGATTGAAGCTACTGACTGAATGAAAGGAGCTGGCATCTCACTCTCTTTGAATCTTCTTTATCATGCTAAGAGGAGCAGGAAAAAGCAAAAAATTTCAGAATTGCACCTTGCAATGCGGAGAAATTACTGTTTGTGCATTTACAATATTCATTGATTTTTGCCATTGAAAAACATCCAGAAATGATTGAAGCTACTGACTGAATGAAAGGAGCTGGCATCTCACTCTCTTTGAATCTTCTTTATCATGCTAAGAGGAGCAGGAAAAAGCAAAAAATTTCAGAATTGCACCTTGCAATGCGGAGAAATTACTGTTTGTGCATTTACAATATTCATTGATTTTTGCCATTGAAAAACATCATGTTATTCATATACCAGAAATGTTTGAAGCTACTGACTGAATGAAAGGAGCTGACATCTCACTCTCTTTGAATCTTCTTTATCATGCTAAGAGGAGCAGGAAAAAGCAAAAAATTTCAGAATTGCACCTTGCAATGCGGAGAAATTACTGTTTGTGCATTTACAATATTCATTGATTTTTGCCATTGAAAAACATCCAGAAATGATTGAAGCTACTGACTGAATGAAAGGAGCTGGCATCTCACTCTCTTTGAATCTTCTTTATCATGCTAAGAGGAGCAGGAAAAAGCAAAAAATTTCAGAATTGCACCTTGCAATGCGGAGAAATTACTGTTTGTGCATTTACAATATTCATTGATTTTTGCCATTGAAAAACATCATGTTATTCATATACCAGAAATGTTTGAAGCTACTGACTGAATGAAAGGAGCTGGCATCTCACTCTCTTTGAATCTTCTTTATCATGCTAAGAGGAGCAGGAAAAAGCAAAAAATTTCAGAATTGCACCTTGCAATGCGGAGAAATTACTGTTTGTGCATTTACAATATTCATTGATTTTTGCCATTGAAAAACATCATGTTATTCATATACCAGAAATGTTTGAAGCTACTGACTGAATGAAAGGAGCTGGCATCTCACTCTCTTTGAATCTTCTTTATCATGCTAAGAGGAGCAGGAAAAAGCAAAAAATTTCAGAATTGCACCTTGCAATGTGGAGAAATTACTGTTTGTGCATTTACAATATTCATTGATTTTTACCATTGAAAAACGTCCAGAAATGATTGAAGCTACTGACTGAATGAAAGTAACTGGCATCTCACTCTCTTTGAATCTTCTTTATCATGCTAAGAGGAGCAGGAAAAAGCAAAAAATTTCAGACTTGCACCTTGCAATGCGGAGAAATTACTGTTTGTGCATTTACAATATTCATTGATTTTTGCCATTGAAAAACATCATGTTATTCATATACCAGAAATGTTTGAAGCTACTGACTGAATGAAAGGAGCTGGCATCTCACTCTCTTTGAATCTTCTTTATCATGCTAAGAGGAGCAGGAAAAAGCAAAAAATTTCAGAATTGCACCTTGCAATGCGGAGAAATTACTGTTTGTGCATTTACAATATTCATTGATTTTTGCCATTGAAAAACGTCCAGAAATGATTGAAGCTACTGACTGAATGAAAGGAGCTTGCATCTCACTCTCTTTGAATCTTCTTTATCATGCTAAGAGGAGCAGGAAAAATCAAAAAATTTCAGAATTGCACCTTGCAATGCGGAGAAATTACTGTTTGTGCATTTACAATATTCATTGATTTTTGCCATTGAAAAACATGTTATTCATATACCAGAAATGTTTGAAGCTACTGACTGAATGAAAGGAGCTGGCACATCACTCTCTTTGTATCTTCTTTATCATGCTAAGAGGAGCGGGAAAAAGCAAAAAATTTCAGAATTGCACCTTGCAATGCGGAGAAATTACTGTTTGTGCATTTACAATATTCATTGATTTTTGCCACTGAAAAACGTCCAGAAATGATTGAAGCTACTGACTGAATGAAAGGAGCTGGCATCTCACTCTCTTTGAATCTTCTTTATCATACTAAGAGGAGCAGGAAAAAGCAAAAAATTTCAGAATTGCACCTTGCAATGCGGAGAAATTACAGTTTGTGCATTTACAATATTCATTGATTTTTGCCATTGAAAAACATCCAGAAATGATTGAAGCTACTGACTGAATGAAAGGAGCTGGCATGTCACTCTCTTTGAATCTTCTTTATCATGCTAAGAGGAGCAGGAAAAAGCAAAAAATTTCAGAATTGCACCTTGCAATGCGGAGAAATTACTGTTTGTGCATTTACAATATTCATTGATTTTTGCCATTGAAAAACATCATGTTATTCATATACCAGAAATGTTTGAAGCTACTGACTGAATGAAAGGAGCTGGCATCTCACTCTCTTTGAATCTTCTTTATCATGCTAAGAGGAGCAGGAAAAAGCAAAAAATTTCAGAATTGCACCTTGCAATGTGGAGAAATTACTGTTTGTGCATTTACAATATTCATTGATTTTTACCATTGAAAAACGTCCAGAAATGATTGAAGCTACTGACTGAATGAAAGTAGCTGGCATCTCACTGTCTTTGAATCTTCTTTATCATGCTAAGAGGAGCAGGAAAAAGCAAAAAATTTCAGACTTGCACCTTGCAATGCGGAGAAATTACTGTTTGTGCATTTACAATATTCATTGATTTTTGCCATTGAAAAACATCATGTTATTCATATACCAGAAATGTTTGAAGCTACTGACTGAATGAAAGGAGCTGGCATCTCACTCTCTTTGAATCTTCTTTATCATGCTAAGAGGAGCAGGAAAAAGCAAAAAATTTCAGAATTGCACCTTGCAATGCGGAGAAATTACTGTTTGTGCATTTACAATATTCATTGATTTTTGCCATTGAAAAACGTCCAGAAATGATTGAAGCTACTGTCTGAATGAAAGGAGCTGGCATCTCACTCTCTTTGAATCTTCTTTATCATGCTAAGAGGAGCAGGAAAAAGCAAAAAATTTCAGAATTGCACCTTGCAATGCGGAGAAATTACTGTTTGTGCATTTACAATATTCATTGATTTTTGCCATTGAAAAATGTCCAGAAATGATTGAAGCTACTGACTGAATGAAAGGAGCTGGCATCTCACTCTCTTTGAATCTTCTTTATCATGCTAAGAGGAGCAGGAAAAAGCAAAAAATTTCAGAATTGCGCCTTGCAATGCGGAGAAATTACTGTTTGTGCATTTACAAAATTCATTGATTTTTGCCATTGAAAAACATCATGTTATTCATATGCCAGAAATGATTGACGCTACTGACTGAAGGAAAGGAGCTGGCATCTCACTCTCTTTGAATCTTCTTTATCATGCTAAGAGGAGCAGGAAAAAGCAAAAAATTTCAGAATTGCACCTTGCAATGCGGAGAAATTACTGTTTGTGCATTTACAATATTCATTGATTTTTGCCATTGAAAAACGTCCAGAAATGATTGAAGCTACTGACTGAATGAAAGGAGCTGGCATCTCACTCTCTTTGAATCTTCTTTATCATGCTAAGAGGAGCAGGAAAAAGCAAAAAATTTCAGAATTGCACCTTGCAATGCGGAGAAATTACTGTTTGTGCATTTACAATATTCATTGATTTTTGCCATTGAAAAACGTCCAGAAATGATTGAAGCTACTGACTGAATGAAAGGAGCTGGCATTTCACTCTCTTTGAATCTTCTTTATCATGCTAAGAGGAGCAGGAAAAAGCAAAAAATTTCAGAATTGCACCTTGCCATGCGGAGAAATTACTGTTTGTGCATTTACAATATTCATTGATTTTTTCCATTGAAAAATGTCCAGAAATGATTGAAGCTACTGACTGAACGAAAGGAGCTGGCATCTCACTCTCTTTGAATCTTCTTTATCATGCTAAGAGGAGCAGGAAAAAGCAAAAAAATTCAGAATTGCGCTTTGCAATGCGGAGAAATTACTGTTTGTGCATTTACAAAATTCATTGATTTTTGCCATTGAAAAACATCATGTTATTCATATACCAGAAATGATTGAAGCTACTGACTGAAGGAAAGGAGCTGGCATCTCACTCTCTTTGAATCTTCTTTATCATGCTAAGAGGAGCAGGAAAAAGCAAAAAAATTCAGAATTGCACCTTGCAATGCGGAGAAATTACTGTTTGTGCATTTCCAATATTCATTGATTTTTGCCATTGAAAAACATCCAGAAATGATTGAAGCTACTGACTGAATGAAAGGAGCTGGCATCTCACTCTCTTTGAATCTTCTTTATCATGCTAAGCGGAGCAGGAAAAAGCAAAAAATTTCAGAATTGCACCTTGCAATGCGGAGAAATTACTGTTTGTGCATTTACAATATTCATTGATTTTTGCGATTGAAAAACATCATGTTATTCATATACCAGAAATGATTGAAGCTACTGACTGAATGAAAGGAGCTGGCATCTCACTCTCTTTGAATCTTCTTTATCATGCTAAGAGGAGCAGGAAAAAGTAAAAAATTTCAGAATTGCACCTTGCAATGCGGAGAAATTACTGTTTGTGCATTTACAATATTCATTGATTTTTGCCATTGAAAAACGTCCAGAAATGATTGAAGCTACTGACTGAATGAAAGGAGCTGGCATCTCACTCTCTTTGAATCTTCTTTATCATGCTAAGAGGAGCAGGAAAAAGCAAAAAATTTCAGAATTGCACCTTGCAATGCGGAGAAATTACTGTTTGTGCATTTACAATATTCATTGATTTTTGCCATTGAAAAACGTCCAGAAATGATTGAAGCTACTGACTGAATGAAAGGAGCTGGCATCTCACTCTCTTTGAATCTTCTTTATCATGCTAAGAGGAGCAGGAAAAAGCAAAAAATTTCAGAATTGCACCTTGCAATGCGGAGAAATTACTGTTTGTGCATTTACAATATTCATTGATTTTTGCCATTGAAAAACGTCCAGAAATGATTGAAGCTACTGACTGAATGAAAGGAGCTGGCATCTCACTCTCTTTGAATCTTCTTTATCATGCTAAGAGGAGCAGGAAAAAGCAAAAAATTTCAGAATTGCACCTTGCAATGCGGAGAAATTACTGTTTGTGCATTTACAATATTCATTGATTTTTGCCATTGAAAAACATCATGTTATTCATATACCAGAAATGATTGAAGCTACTGACTGAATGAAAGGAGCTGGCATCTCACTCTCTTTGAATCTTCTTTATCATGCTAAGAGGAGCAGGAAAAAGTAAAAAATTTCAGAATTGCACCTTGCAATGCGGAGAAATTACTGTTTGTGCATTTATAATATTCAATGATTTTTGCCATTGAAAAACGTCCAGAAATGATTGAAGCTACTGACTGAACGAAAGGAGCTGGCATCTCACTCTCTTTGAATCTTCTTTATCATGCTAAGAGGAGCAGGAAAAAGCAAAAAATTTCAGAATTGCACCTTGCAATGCGGAGAAATTACTGTTTGTGCATTTACAATATTCATTGATTTTTGCCATTGAAAAACATCATGTTATTCATATACCAGAAATGTTTGAAGCTACTGACTGAATGAAAGGAGCTGGCATCTCACTCTCTTTGAATCTTCTTTATCATGCTAAGAGGAGCAGGAAAAAGCAAAAAATTTCAGAATTGCACCTTGCAATGCGGAGAAATTACTGTTTGTGAATTTACAATATTCATTGATTTTTGCCATTGAAAAACGTCCAGAAATGATTGAAGCTACTGACTGAATGAAAGGAGCTGGCATCTCACTCTCTTTGAATCTTCTTTATCATGCTAAGAGGAGCAGGAAAAAGCAAAAAATTTCAGAATTGCACCTTGCAATGCGGAGAAATTACTGTTTGTGCATTTACAATATTCATTGATTTTTGCCATTGAAAAACATCCAGAAATGATTGAAGCTACTGACTGAATGAAAGGAACTGGCATCTCACTCTCTTTGAATCTTGTTTATCATGCTAAGAGGAGCAGGAAAAAGCAAAAAATTTCAGAATTGCACCTTGCAATGCGGAGAAATTACTGTTTGTGCATTTACAATATTCATTGATTTTTGCCATTGAAAAACGTCCAGAAATGATTGAAGCTACTGACTGAATGAAAGGAGCTGGCATCTCACTCTCTTTGAATCTTCTTTATCATGCTAAGAGGAGCAGGAAAAAGCAAAAAATTTCAGAATTGCACCTTGCAATGCGGAGAAATTACTGTTTGTGCATTTACAATATTCATTGATTTTTGCCATTGAAAAACATCCAGAAATGATTGAAGCTACTGACTGAATGAAAGGAGCTGGCATCTCACTCTCTTTGAATCTTCTTTATCATGCTAAGAGGAGCAGGAAAAAGCAAAAAATTTCAGAATTGCACCTTGCAATGCGGAGAAATTACTGTTTGTGCATTTACAATATTCATTGATTTTTGCCATTGAAAAACATCATGTTATTCATATACCAGAAATGTTTGAAGCTACTGACTGAATGAAAGGAGCTGACATCTCACTCTCTTTGAATCTTCTTTATCATGCTAAGAGGAGCAGGAAAAAGCAAAAAATTTCAGAATTGCACCTTGCAATGCGGAGAAATTACTGTTTGTGCATTTACAATATTCATTGATTTTTGCCATTGAAAAACATCCAGAAATGATTGAAGCTACTGACTGAATGAAAGGAGCTGGCATCTCACTCTCTTTGAATCTTCTTTATCATGCTAAGAGGAGCAGGAAAAAGCAAAAAATTTCAGAATTGCACCTTGCAATGCGGAGAAATTACTGTTTGTGAATTTACAATATTCATTGATTTTTGCCATTGAAAAACATCATGTTATTCATATACCAGAAATGTTTGAAGCTACTGACTGAATGAAAGGAGCTGGCATCTCACTCTCTTTGAATCTTCTTTATCATGCTAAGAGGAGCAGGAAAAAGCAAAAAATTTCAGAATTGCACCTTGCAATGCGGAGAAATTACTGTTTGTGAATTTACAATATTCATTGATTTTTGCCATTGAAAAACGTCCAGAAATGATTGAAGCTACTGACTGAATGAAAGGAGCTGGCATCTCACTCTCTTTGAATCTTCTTTATCATGCTAAGAGGAGCAGGAAAAAGCAAAAAATTTCAGAATTGCACCTTGCAATGCGGAGAAATTACTGTTTGTGCATTTACAATATTCATTGATTTTTGCCATTGAAAAACATCCAGAAATGATTGAAGCTACTGACTGAATGAAAGGAACTGGCATCTCACTCTCTTTGAATCTTGTTTATCATGCTAAGAGGAGCAGGAAAAAGCAAAAAATTTCAGAATTGCACCTTGCAATGCGGAGAAATTACAGTTTGTGCATTTACAATATTCATTGATTTTTGCCATTGAAAAACGTCCAGAAATGATTGAAGCTACTGACTGAATGAAAGGAGCTGGCATCTCACTCTCTTTGAATCTTCTTTATCATGCTAAGAGGAGCAGGAAAAAGCAAAAAATTTCAGAATTGCACCTTGCAATGCGGAGAAATTACTGTTTGTGCATTTACAATATTCATTGATTTTTGCCATTGAAAAACATCCAGAAATGATTGAAGCTACTGACTGAATGAAAGGAGCTGGCATCTCACTCTCTTTGAATCTTCTTTATCATGCTAAGAGGAGCAGGAAAAAGCAAAAAATTTCAGAATTGCACCTTGCAATGCGGAGAAATTACTGTTTGTGCATTTACAATATTCATTGATTTTTGCCATTGAAAAACATCATGTTATTCATATACCAGAAATGTTTGAAGCTACTGACTGAATGAAAGGAGCTGACATCTCACTCTCTTTGAATCTTCTTTATCATGCTAAGAGGAGCAGGAAAAAGCAAAAAATTTCAGAATTGCACCTTGCAATGCGGAGAAATTACTGTTTGTGCATTTACAATATTCATTGATTTTTGCCATTGAAAAACATCCAGAAATGATTGAAGCTACTGACTGAATGAAAGGAGCTGGCATCTCACTCTCTTTGAATCTTCTTTATCATGCTAAGAGGAGCAGGAAAAAGCAAAAAATTTCAGAATTGCACCTTGCAATGCGGAGAAATTACTGTTTGTGCATTTACAATATTCATTGATTTTTGCCATTGAAAAACATCATGTTATTCATATACCAGAAATGTTTGAAGCTACTGACTGAATGAAAGGAGCTGGCATCTCACTCTCTTTGAATCTTCTTTATCATGCTAAGAGGAGCAGGAAAAAGCAAAAAATTTCAGAATTGCACCTTGCAATGCGGAGAAATTACTGTTTGTGCATTTACAATATTCATTGATTTTTGCCATTGAAAAACATCATGTTATTCATATACCAGAAATGTTTGAAGCTACTGACTGAATGAAAGGAGCTGGCATCTCACTCTCTTTGAATCTTCTTTATCATGCTAAGAGGAGCAGGAAAAAGCAAAAAATTTCAGAATTGCACCTTGCAATGTGGAGAAATTACTGTTTGTGCATTTACAATATTCATTGATTTTTACCATTGAAAAACGTCCAGAAATGATTGAAGCTACTGACTGAATGAAAGTAACTGGCATCTCACTCTCTTTGAATCTTCTTTATCATGCTAAGAGGAGCAGGAAAAAGCAAAAAATTTCAGACTTGCACCTTGCAATGCGGAGAAATTACTGTTTGTGCATTTACAATATTCATTGATTTTTGCCATTGAAAAACATCATGTTATTCATATACCAGAAATGTTTGAAGCTACTGACTGAATGAAAGGAGCTGGCATCTCACTCTCTTTGAATCTTCTTTATCATGCTAAGAGGAGCAGGAAAAAGCAAAAAATTTCAGAATTGCACCTTGCAATGCGGAGAAATTACTGTTTGTGCATTTACAATATTCATTGATTTTTGCCATTGAAAAACGTCCAGAAATGATTGAAGCTACTGACTGAATGAAAGGAGCTTGCATCTCACTCTCTTTGAATCTTCTTTATCATGCTAAGAGGAGCAGGAAAAATCAAAAAATTTCAGAATTGCACCTTGCAATGCGGAGAAATTACTGTTTGTGCATTTACAATATTCATTGATTTTTGCCATTGAAAAACATGTTATTCATATACCAGAAATGTTTGAAGCTACTGACTGAATGAAAGGAGCTGGCACATCACTCTCTTTGTATCTTCTTTATCATGCTAAGAGGAGCGGGAAAAAGCAAAAAATTTCAGAATTGCACCTTGCAATGCGGAGAAATTACTGTTTGTGCATTTACAATATTCATTGATTTTTGCCACTGAAAAACGTCCAGAAATGATTGAAGCTACTGACTGAATGAAAGGAGCTGGCATCTCACTCTCTTTGAATCTTCTTTATCATACTAAGAGGAGCAGGAAAAAGCAAAAAATTTCAGAATTGCACCTTGCAATGCGGAGAAATTACAGTTTGTGCATTTACAATATTCATTGATTTTTGCCATTGAAAAACATCCAGAAATGATTGAAGCTACTGACTGAATGAAAGGAGCTGGCATGTCACTCTCTTTGAATCTTCTTTATCATGCTAAGAGGAGCAGGAAAAAGCAAAAAATTTCAGAATTGCACCTTGCAATGCGGAGAAATTACTGTTTGTGCATTTACAATATTCATTGATTTTTGCCATTGAAAAACATCATGTTATTCATATACCAGAAATGTTTGAAGCTACTGACTGAATGAAAGGAGCTGGCATCTCACTCTCTTTGAATCTTCTTTATCATGCTAAGAGGAGCAGGAAAAAGCAAAAAATTTCAGAATTGCACCTTGCAATGTGGAGAAATTACTGTTTGTGCATTTACAATATTCATTGATTTTTACCATTGAAAAACGTCCAGAAATGATTGAAGCTACTGACTGAATGAAAGTAGCTGGCATCTCACTGTCTTTGAATCTTCTTTATCATGCTAAGAGGAGCAGGAAAAAGCAAAAAATTTCAGACTTGCACCTTGCAATGCGGAGAAATTACTGTTTGTGCATTTACAATATTCATTGATTTTTGCCATTGAAAAACATCATGTTATTCATATACCAGAAATGTTTGAAGCTACTGACTGAATGAAAGGAGCTGGCATCTCACTCTCTTTGAATCTTCTTTATCATGCTAAGAGGAGCAGGAAAAAGCAAAAAATTTCAGAATTGCACCTTGCAATGCGGAGAAATTACTGTTTGTGCATTTACAATATTCATTGATTTTTGCCATTGAAAAACGTCCAGAAATGATTGAAGCTACTGTCTGAATGAAAGGAGCTGGCATCTCACTCTCTTTGAATCTTCTTTATCATGCTAAGAGGAGCAGGAAAAAGCAAAAAATTTCAGAATTGCACCTTGCAATGCGGAGAAATTACTGTTTGTGCATTTACAATATTCATTGATTTTTGCCATTGAAAAATGTCCAGAAATGATTGAAGCTACTGACTGAATGAAAGGAGCTGGCATCTCACTCTCTTTGAATCTTCTTTATCATGCTAAGAGGAGCAGGAAAAAGCAAAAAATTTCAGAATTGCGCCTTGCAATGCGGAGAAATTACTGTTTGTGCATTTACAAAATTCATTGATTTTTGCCATTGAAAAACATCATGTTATTCATATGCCAGAAATGATTGACGCTACTGACTGAAGGAAAGGAGCTGGCATCTCACTCTCTTTGAATCTTCTTTATCATGCTAAGAGGAGCAGGAAAAAGCAAAAAATTTCAGAATTGCACCTTGCAATGCGGAGAAATTACTGTTTGTGCATTTACAATATTCATTGATTTTTGCCATTGAAAAACGTCCAGAAATGATTGAAGCTACTGACTGAATGAAAGGAGCTGGCATCTCACTCTCTTTGAATCTTCTTTATCATGCTAAGAGGAGCAGGAAAAAGCAAAAAATTTCAGAATTGCACCTTGCAATGCGGAGAAATTACTGTTTGTGCATTTACAATATTCATTGATTTTTGCCATTGAAAAACGTCCAGAAATGATTGAAGCTACTGACTGAATGAAAGGAGCTGGCATTTCACTCTCTTTGAATCTTCTTTATCATGCTAAGAGGAGCAGGAAAAAGCAAAAAATTTCAGAATTGCACCTTGCCATGCGGAGAAATTACTGTTTGTGCATTTACAATATTCATTGATTTTTTCCATTGAAAAATGTCCAGAAATGATTGAAGCTACTGACTGAACGAAAGGAGCTGGCATCTCACTCTCTTTGAATCTTCTTTATCATGCTAAGAGGAGCAGGAAAAAGCAAAAAAATTCAGAATTGCGCTTTGCAATGCGGAGAAATTACTGTTTGTGCATTTACAAAATTCATTGATTTTTGCCATTGAAAAACATCATGTTATTCATATACCAGAAATGATTGAAGCTACTGACTGAAGGAAAGGAGCTGGCATCTCACTCTCTTTGAATCTTCTTTATCATGCTAAGAGGAGCAGGAAAAAGCAAAAAAATTCAGAATTGCACCTTGCAATGCGGAGAAATTACTGTTTGTGCATTTCCAATATTCATTGATTTTTGCCATTGAAAAACATCCAGAAATGATTGAAGCTACTGACTGAATGAAAGGAGCTGGCATCTCACTCTCTTTGAATCTTCTTTATCATGCTAAGCGGAGCAGGAAAAAGCAAAAAATTTCAGAATTGCACCTTGCAATGCGGAGAAATTACTGTTTGTGCATTTACAATATTCATTGATTTTTGCGATTGAAAAACATCATGTTATTCATATACCAGAAATGATTGAAGCTACTGACTGAATGAAAGGAGCTGGCATCTCACTCTCTTTGAATCTTCTTTATCATGCTAAGAGGAGCAGGAAAAAGTAAAAAATTTCAGAATTGCACCTTGCAATGCGGAGAAATTACTGTTTGTGCATTTACAATATTCATTGATTTTTGCCATTGAAAAACGTCCAGAAATGATTGAAGCTACTGACTGAATGAAAGGAGCTGGCATCTCACTCTCTTTGAATCTTCTTTATCATGCTAAGAGGAGCAGGAAAAAGCAAAAAATTTCAGAATTGCACCTTGCAATGCGGAGAAATTACTGTTTGTGCATTTACAATATTCATTGATTTTTGCCATTGAAAAACGTCCAGAAATGATTGAAGCTACTGACTGAATGAAAGGAGCTGGCATCTCACTCTCTTTGAATCTTCTTTATCATGCTAAGAGGAGCAGGAAAAAGCAAAAAATTTCAGAATTGCACCTTGCAATGCGGAGAAATTACTGTTTGTGCATTTACAATATTCATTGATTTTTGCCATTGAAAAACGTCCAGAAATGATTGAAGCTACTGACTGAATGAAAGGAGCTGGCATCTCACTCTCTTTGAATCTTCTTTATCATGCTAAGAGGAGCAGGAAAAAGCAAAAAATTTCAGAATTGCACCTTGCAATGCGGAGAAATTACTGTTTGTGCATTTACAATATTCATTGATTTTTGCCATTGAAAAACATCATGTTATTCATATACCAGAAATGATTGAAGCTACTGACTGAATGAAAGGAGCTGGCATCTCACTCTCTTTGAATCTTCTTTATCATGCTAAGAGGAGCAGGAAAAAGTAAAAAATTTCAGAATTGCACCTTGCAATGCGGAGAAATTACTGTTTGTGCATTTATAATATTCAATGATTTTTGCCATTGAAAAACGTCCAGAAATGATTGAAGCTACTGACTGAACGAAAGGAGCTGGCATCTCACTCTCTTTGAATCTTCTTTATCATGCTAAGAGGAGCAGGAAAAAGCAAAAAATTTCAGAATTGCACCTTGCAATGCGGAGAAATTACTGTTTGTGCATTTACAATATTCATTGATTTTTGCCATTGAAAAACATCATGTTATTCATATACCAGAAATGTTTGAAGCTACTGACTGAATGAAAGGAGCTGGCATCTCACTCTCTTTGAATCTTCTTTATCATGCTAAGAGGAGCAGGAAAAAGCAAAAAATTTCAGAATTGCACCTTGCAATGCGGAGAAATTACTGTTTGTGAATTTACAATATTCATTGATTTTTGCCATTGAAAAACGTCCAGAAATGATTGAAGCTACTGACTGAATGAAAGGAGCTGGCATCTCACTCTCTTTGAATCTTCTTTATCATGCTAAGAGGAGCAGGAAAAAGCAAAAAATTTCAGAATTGCACCTTGCAATGCGGAGAAATTACTGTTTGTGCATTTACAATATTCATTGATTTTTGCCATTGAAAAACATCCAGAAATGATTGAAGCTACTGACTGAATGAAAGGAACTGGCATCTCACTCTCTTTGAATCTTGTTTATCATGCTAAGAGGAGCAGGAAAAAGCAAAAAATTTCAGAATTGCACCTTGCAATGCGGAGAAATTACTGTTTGTGCATTTACAATATTCATTGATTTTTGCCATTGAAAAACGTCCAGAAATGATTGAAGCTACTGACTGAATGAAAGGAGCTGGCATCTCACTCTCTTTGAATCTTCTTTATCATGCTAAGAGGAGCAGGAAAAAGCAAAAAATTTCAGAATTGCACCTTGCAATGCGGAGAAATTACTGTTTGTGCATTTACAATATTCATTGATTTTTGCCATTGAAAAACATCCAGAAATGATTGAAGCTACTGACTGAATGAAAGGAGCTGGCATCTCACTCTCTTTGAATCTTCTTTATCATGCTAAGAGGAGCAGGAAAAAGCAAAAAATTTCAGAATTGCACCTTGCAATGCGGAGAAATTACTGTTTGTGCATTTACAATATTCATTGATTTTTGCCATTGAAAAACATCATGTTATTCATATACCAGAAATGTTTGAAGCTACTGACTGAATGAAAGGAGCTGACATCTCACTCTCTTTGAATCTTCTTTATCATGCTAAGAGGAGCAGGAAAAAGCAAAAAATTTCAGAATTGCACCTTGCAATGCGGAGAAATTACTGTTTGTGCATTTACAATATTCATTGATTTTTGCCATTGAAAAACATCCAGAAATGATTGAAGCTACTGACTGAATGAAAGGAGCTGGCATCTCACTCTCTTTGAATCTTCTTTATCATGCTAAGAGGAGCAGGAAAAAGCAAAAAATTTCAGAATTGCACCTTGCAATGCGGAGAAATTACTGTTTGTGCATTTACAATATTCATTGATTTTTGCCATTGAAAAACATCATGTTATTCATATACCAGAAATGTTTGAAGCTACTGACTGAATGAAAGGAGCTGGCATCTCACTCTCTTTGAATCTTCTTTATCATGCTAAGAGGAGCAGGAAAAAGCAAAAAATTTCAGAATTGCACCTTGCAATGCGGAGAAATTACTGTTTGTGCATTTACAATATTCATTGATTTTTGCCATTGAAAAACATCATGTTATTCATATACCAGAAATGTTTGAAGCTACTGACTGAATGAAAGGAGCTGGCATCTCACTCTCTTTGAATCTTCTTTATCATGCTAAGAGGAGCAGGAAAAAGCAAAAAATTTCAGAATTGCACCTTGCAATGTGGAGAAATTACTGTTTGTGCATTTACAATATTCATTGATTTTTACCATTGAAAAACGTCCAGAAATGATTGAAGCTACTGACTGAATGAAAGTAACTGGCATCTCACTCTCTTTGAATCTTCTTTATCATGCTAAGAGGAGCAGGAAAAAGCAAAAAATTTCAGACTTGCACCTTGCAATGCGGAGAAATTACTGTTTGTGCATTTACAATATTCATTGATTTTTGCCATTGAAAAACATCATGTTATTCATATACCAGAAATGTTTGAAGCTACTGACTGAATGAAAGGAGCTGGCATCTCACTCTCTTTGAATCTTCTTTATCATGCTAAGAGGAGCAGGAAAAAGCAAAAAATTTCAGAATTACACCTTGCAATGCGGAGAAATTACTGTTTGTGCATTTACAATATTCATTGATTTTTGCCATTGAAAAACGTCCAGAAATGATTGAAGCTACTGACTGAATGAAAGGAGCTTGCATCTCACTCTCTTTGAATCTTCTTTAGTATGCTAAGAGGAGCAGGAAAAATCAAAAAATTTCAGAATTGCACCTTGCAATGCGGAGAAATTACTGTTTGTGCATTTACAATATTCATTGATTTTTGCCATTGAAAAACATGTTATTCATATACCAGAAATGTTTGAAGCTACTGACTGAATGAAAGGAGCTGGCACATCACTCTCTTTGTATCTTCTTTATCATGCTAAGAGGAGCGGGAAAAAGCAAAAAATTTCAGAATTGCACCTTGCAATGCGGAGAAATTACTGTTTGTGCATTTACAATATTCATTGATTTTTGCCACTGAAAAACGTCCAGAAATGATTGAAGCTACTGACTGAATGAAAGGAGCTGGCATCTCACTCTCTTTGAATCTTCTTTATCATACTAAGAGGAGCAGGAAAAAGCAAAAAATTTCAGAATTGCACCTTGCAATGCGGAGAAATTACAGTTTGTGCATTTACAATATTCATTGATTTTTGCCATTGAAAAACATCCAGAAATGATTGAAGCTACTGACTGAATGAAAGGAGCTGGCATGTCACTCTCTTTGAATCTTCTTTATCATGCTAAGAGGAGCAGGAAAAAGCAAAAAATTTCAGAATTGCACCTTGCAATGCGGAGAAATTACTGTTTGTGCATTTACAATATTCATTGATTTTTGCCATTGAAAAACATCATGTTATTCATATACCAGAAATGTTTGAAGCTACTGACTGAATGAAAGGAGCTGGCATCTCACTCTCTTTGAATCTTCTTTATCATGCTAAGAGGAGCAGGAAAAAGCAAAAAATTTCAGAATTGCACCTTGCAATGTGGAGAAATTACTGTTTGTGCATTTACAATATTCATTGATTTTTACCATTGAAAAACGTCCAGAAATGATTGAAGCTACTGACTGAATGAAAGTAGCTGGCATCTCACTGTCTTTGAATCTTCTTTATCATGCTAAGAGGAGCAGGAAAAAGCAAAAAATTTCAGACTTGCACCTTGCAATGCGGAGAAATTAGTTTGTGCATTTACAATATTCATTGATTTTTGCCATTGAAAAACATCATGTTATTCATATACCAGAAATGTTTGAAGCTACTGACTGAATGAAAGGAGCTGGCATCTCACTCTCTTTGAATCTTCTTTATCATGCTAAGAGGAGCAGGAAAAAGCAAAAAATTTCAGAATTGCACCTTGCAATGCGGAGAAATTACTGTTTGTGCATTTACAATATTCATTGATTTTTGCCATTGAAAAACGTCCAGAAATGATTGAAGCTACTGACTGAATGAAAGGAGCTGGCATCTCACTCTCTTTGAATCTTCTTTATCATGCTAAGAGGAGCAGGAAAAAGCAAAAAATTTCAGAATTGCACCTTGCAATGCGGAGAAATTACTGTTTGTGCATTTACAATATTCATTGATTTTTGCCATTGAAAAACGTCCAGAAATGATTGAAGGTACTGACTGAATGAAAGGAGCTGGCATCTCACTCTCTTTGAATATTCTTTATCATGCTAAGAGGAGCAGGAAAAAGCAAAAAATTTCAGAATTGCACCTTGCAATGCGGAGAAATTACTGTTTGTGCATTTACAATATTCATTGATTTTTGCCATTGAAAAACGTCCAGAAATGATTGAAGCTACTGACTGAATGAAAGGAGCTGGCATCTCACTCTCTTTGAATCTTCTTTATCATGCTAAGAGGAGCAGGAAAAAGCAAAAAATTTCAGAATTGCACCTTGCAATGCGGAGAAATTACTGTTTGTGCATTTACAATATTCATTGATTTTTGCCATTGAAAAATGTCCAGAAATGATTGAAGCTACTGACTGAATGAAAGGAGCTGGCATCTCACTCTCTTTGAATCTTCTTTATCATGCTAAGAGGAGCAGGAAAAAGCAAAAAATTTCAGAATTGCGCCTTGCAATGCGGAGAAATTAATGTTTGTGCATTTACAAAATTCATTGATTTTTGCCATTGAAAAACATCATGTTATTCATATACCAGAAATGATTGAAGCTACTGACTGAAGGAAAGGAGCTGGCATCTCACTCTCTTTGAATCTTCTTTATCATGCTAAGAGGAGCAGGAAAAAGCAAAAAATTTCAGAATTGCACCTTGCAATGCGGAGAAATTACTGTTTGTGCATTTACAATATTCATTGATTTTTGCCATTGAAAAACATCCAGAAATGATTGAAGCTACTGACTGAATGAAAGGAGCTGGCATCTCACTCTCTTTGAATCTTCTTTATCATGCTAAGAGGAGCAGGAAAAAGCAAAAAATTTCAGAATTGCACCTTGCAATGCGGAGAAATTACTGTTTGTGCATTTACAATATTCATTGATTTTTGCGATTGAAAAACATCATGTTATTCATATACCAGAAATGATTGAAGCTACTGAGTGAATGAAAGGAGCTGGCATCTCACTCTCTTTGAATCTTCTTTATCATGCTAAGAGGAGCAGGAAAAAGTAAAAAATTTTAGAATTGCACCTTGCAATGCGGAGAAATTACTGTTTGTGCATTTACAATATTCAATGATTTTTGCCATTGAAAAACATCCAGAAATGATTGAAGCTACTGACTGAATGAAAGGAGCTGACATCTCACTCTCTTTGAATCTTGTTTATCATGCTAAGAGGAGCAGGAAAAAGCAAAAAATTTCAGAATTGCACCTTGCAATGCGGAGAAATTACTGTTTGTGCATTTACAATATTCATTGATTTTTACCATTGAAAAACGTCCAGAAATGATTGAAGCTACTGACTGAATGAAAGTAGCTGGCATCTCACTCTCTTTGAATCTTCTTTATCATGCTAAGAGGAGCAGGAAAAAGCAAAAAATTTCAGACTTGCACCTTGCAATGCGGAGAAATTACTGTTTGTGCATTTACAATATTCATTGATTTTTGCCATTGAAAAACATCATGTTATTCATATACCAGAAATGTTTGAAGCTACTGACTGAATCAAAGGAGCTGGCATCTCACTCTCTTTGAATCTTCTTTATCATGCTAAGAGGAGCAGGAAAAAGCAAAAAATTTCAGAATTGCACCTTGCAATGCGGAGAAATTATTGTTTGTGCATTTACAATATTCATTGATTTTTGCCATTGAAAAACGTCCAGAAATGATTGAAGCTACTGACTGAATGAAAGGAGCTGGCATCTCACTCTCTTTGAATCTTCTTTATCATGCTAAGAGGAGCAGGAAAAAGCAAAAAATTTCAGAATTGCACCTTGCAATGCGGAGAAATTACTGTTTGTGCATTTACAATATTCATTGATTTTTGCCATTGAAAAACGTCCAGAAATGATTGAAGCTACTGACTGAATGAAAGGAGCTGGCATCTCACTCTCTTTGAATCTTCTTTATCATGCTAAGAGGAGCAGGAAAAAGCAAAAAATTTCAGAATTGCACCTTGCAATGCGGAGAAATTACTGTTTGTGCATTTACAATATTCATTGATTTTTGCCATTGAAAAACATGTTATTCATATACCAGAAATGTTTGAAGCTACTGACTGAATGAAAGGAGCTGGCACCTCACTCTCTTTGAATCTTCTTTATCATGCTAAGAGGAGCGGGAAAAAGCAAAAAATTTCAGAATTGCACCTTGCAATGCGGAGAAATTACTGTTTGTGCATTTACAATATTCATTGATTTTTGCCATTGAAAAACGTCCAGAAATGATTGAAGGTACTGACTGAATGAAAGGAGCTGGCATCTCACTCTCTTTGAATCTTCTTTATCATGCTAAGAGGAGCAGGAAAAAGCAAAAAATTTCAGAATTGCACCTTGCAATGCGGAGAAATTACTGTTTGTGCATTTACAATATTCATTGATTTTTGCCATTGAAAAACGTCCAGAAATGATTGAAGCTACTGACTGAATGAAAGAAGCTGGCATCTCACTCTCTTTGAATCTTCTTTATCATGCTAAGAGGAGCAGGAAAAAGCAAACAATTTCAGAATTGCACCTTGCAATGCGGAGAAATTACTGTTTGTGCATTTACAATATTCATTGATTTTTGCCATTGAAAAACATCATGTTATTCATATACCAGAAATGTTTGAAGCTACTGACTGAATGAAAGGAGTTGGCATCTCACTCTCTTTGAATCTTCTTTATCATGCTAAGAGGAGCAGGAAAAAGCAAAAAATTTCAGAATTGCACCTTGCAATGCGGAGAAATTACTGTTTGTGCATTTACAATATTCATTGATTTTTGCCATTGAAAAACATCATGTTATTCATATACCAGAAATGTTTGAAGCTACTGACTGAATGAAAGGAGTTGGCATCTCACTCTCTTTGAATCTTCTTTATCATGCTAAGAGGAGCAGGAAAAAGCAAAAAATTTCAGAATTGCACCTTGCAATGCGGAGAAATTACTGTTTGTGCATTTACAATATTCATTGATTTTTGCCATTGAAAAACATCATGTTATTCATATACCAGAAATGTTTGAAGCTACTGACTGAATGAAAGGAGCTGGCATCTCACTCTCTTTGAATCTTCTTTATCATGCTAAGAGGAGCAGGAAAAAGCAAAAAATTTCAGAATTGCACCTTGCAATGCGGAGAAATTACTGTTTGTGCATTTACAATATTCATTGATTTTTGCCATTGAAAAACGTCCAGAAATGATTGAAGCTACTGACTGAATGAAAGGAGCTGGCATCTCACTCTCTTTGAATCTTCTTTATCATGCTAAGAGGAGCAGGAAAAAGCAAAAAATTTCAGAATTGCACCTTGCAATGCGGAGAAATTACTGTTTGTGCATTTACAATATTCATTGATTTTTGCCATTGAAAAACATCATGTTATTCATATACCAGAAATGTTTGAAGCTACTGACTGAATGAAAGGAGCTGACATCTCACTCTCTTTGAATCTTCTTTATCATGCTAAGAGGAGCAGGAAAAAGCAAAAAATTTCAGAATTGCACCTTGCAATGCGGAGAAATTACTGTTTGTGCATTTACAATATTCATTGATTTTTGCCATTGAAAAACGTCCAGAAATGATTGAAGCTACTGACTGAATGAAAGGAGCTGGCATCTCACTCTCTTTGAATCTTCTTTATCATGCTAAGAGGAGCAGGAAAAAGCAAAAAATTTCAGAATTGCACCTTGCAATGCGGAGAAATTACTGTTTGTGCATTTACAATATTCATTGATTTTTGCCATTGAAAAACATCATGTTATTCATATACCAGAAATGTTTGAAGCTACTGACTGAATGAAAGGAGCTGGCATCTCACTCTCTTTGAATCTTCTTTATCATGCTAAGAGGAGCAGGAAAAAGCAAAAAATTTCAGAATTGCACCTTGCAATGTGGAGAAATTACTGTTTGTGCATTTACAATATTCATTGATTTTTGCCATTGAAAAACATCATGTTATTCATATACCAGAAATGTTTGAAGCTACTGACTGAATGAAAGGAGCTGGCATCTCACTCTCTTTGAATCTTCTTTATCATGCTAAGAGGAGCAGGAAAAAGCAAAAAATTTCAGAATTGCACCTTGCAATGTGGAGAAATTACTGTTTGTGCATTTACAATATTCATTGATTTTTACCATTGAAAAACGTCCAGAAATGATTGAAGCTACTGACTGAATGAAAGTAGCTGGCATCTCACTCTCTTTGAATCTTCTTTATCATGCTAAGAGGAGCAGGAAAAAGCAAAAAATTTCAGACTTGCACCTTGCAATGCGGAGAAATTACTGTTTGTGCATTTACAATATTCATTGATTTTTGCCATTGAAAAACATCATGTTATTCATATACCAGAAATGTTTGAAGCTACTGACTGAATGAAAGGAGCTGGCATCTCACTCTCTTTGAATATTCTTTATCATGCTAAGAGGAGCAGGAAAAAGCAAAAAATTTCAGAATTGCACCTTGCAATGTGGAGAAATTACTGTTTGTGCATTTACAATATTCATTGATTTTTACCATTGAAAAACGTCCAGAAATGATTGAAGCTACTGACTGAATGAAAGTAGCTGGCATCTCACTCTCTTTGAATCTTCTTTATCATGCTAAGAGGAGCAGGAAAAAGCAAAAAATTTCAGAATTGCACCTTGCAATGCGGAGAAATTATTGTTTGTGCATTTACAATATTCATTGATTTTTGCCATTGAAAAACGTCCAGAAATGATTGAAGCTACTGACTGAATGAAAGGAGCTGGCATCTCACTCTCTTTGAATCTTCTTTATCATGCTAAGAGGAGCAGGAAAAAGCAAAAAATTTCAGAATTGCACCTTGCAATGCGGAGAAATTACTGTTTGTGCATTTACAATATTCATTGATTTTTGCCATTGAAAAACGTCCAGAAATGATTGAAGCTACTGACTGAATGAAAGGAGCTGGCATCTCACTCTCTTTGAATCTTCTTTATCATGCTAAGAGGAGCAGGAAAAAGCAAAAAATTTCAGAATTGCACCTTGCAATGCGGAGAAATTACTGTTTGTGCATTTACAATATTCATTGATTTTTGCCATTGAAAAACATGTTATTCATATACCAGAAATGTTTGAAGCTACTGACTGAATGAAAGGAGCTGGCACCTCACTCTCTTTGAATCTTCTTTATCATGCTAAGAGGAGCAGGAAAAAGCAAAAAATTTCAGAATTGCACCTTGCAATGCGGAGAAATTACTGTTTGTGCATATACAATATTCATTGATTTTTGCCATTGAAAAACGTCCAGAAATGATTGAAGCTACTGATTGAATGAAAGGAGCTGGCATCTCACTCTCTTTGAATCTTCTTTATCATGCTAAGAGGAGCAGGAAAAAGCAAAAAATTTCAGAATTGCACCTTGCAATGCGGAGAAATTACTGTTTGTGCATTTACAATATTCATTGATTTTAGCCATTGAAAAACATGTTATTCATATACCAGAAATGTTTGAAGCTACTGACTGAATGAAAGGAGCTGGCACCTCACTCTCTTTGAATCTTCTTTATCATGCTAAGAGGAGCGGGAAAAAGCAAAAAATTTCAGAATTGCACCTTGCAATGCGGAGAAATTACTGTTTGTGCATTTACAATATTCATTGATTTTTGCCATTGAAAAACGTCCAGAAATGATTGAAGGTACTGACTGAATGAAAGGAGCTGGCATCTCACTCTCTTTGAATCTTCTTTATCATGCTAAGAGGAGCAGGAAAAAGCAAAAAATTTCAGAATTGCACCTTGCAATGCGGAGAAATTACTGTTTGTGCATTTACAATATTCATTGATTTTTGCCATTGAAAAACGTCCAGAAATGATTGAAGCTACTGACTGAATGAAAGGAGCTGGCATCTCACTCTCTTTGAATCTTCTTTATCATGCTAAGAGGAGCAGGAAAAAGCAAACAATTTCAGAATTGCACCTTGCAATGCGGAGAAATTACTGTTTGTGCATTTACAATATTCATTGATTTTTGCCATTGAAAAACATCATGTTATTCATATACCAGAAATGTTTGAAGCTACTGACTGAATGAAAGGAGCTGGCATCTCACTCTCTTTGAATCTTCTTTATCATGCTAAGAGGAGCAGGAAAAAGCAAAAAATTTCAGAATTGCACCTTGCAATGCGGAGAAATTACTGTTTGTGCATTTACAATATTCATTGATTTTTGCCATTGAAAAACGTCCAGAAATGATTGAAGCTACTGACTGAATGAAAGGAGCTGGCATCTCACTCTCTTTGAATCTTCTTTATCATGCTAAGAGGAGCAGGAAAAAGCAAAAAATTTCAGAATTGCACCTTGCAATGCGGAGAAATTACTGTTTGTGCATTTACAATATTCATTGATTTTTGCCATTGAAAAACATCATGTTATTCATATACCAGAAATGTTTGAAGCTACTGACTGAATGAAAGGAGCTGACATCTCACTCTCTTTGAATCTTCTTTATCATGCTAAGAGGAGCAGGAAAAAGCAAAAAATTTCAGAATTGCACCTTGCAATGCGGAGAAATTACTGTTTGTGCATTTACAATATTCATTGATTTTTGCCATTGAAAAACGTCCAGAAATGATTGAAGCTACTGACTGAATGAAAGGAGCTGGCATCTCACTCTCTTTGAATCTTCTTTATCATGCTAAGAGGAGCAGGAAAAAGCAAAAAATTTCAGAATTGCACCTTGCAATGCGGAGAAATTACTGTTTGTGCATTTACAATATTCATTGATTTTTGCCATTGAAAAACATCATGTTATTCATATACCAGAAATGTTTGAAGCTACTGACTGAATGAAAGGAGCTGGCATCTCACTCTCTTTGAATCTTCTTTATCATGCTAAGAGGAGCAGGAAAAAGCAAAAAATTTCAGAATTGCACCTTGCAATGTGGAGAAATTACTGTTTGTGCATTTACAATATTCATTGATTTTTGCCATTGAAAAACATCATGTTATTCATATACCAGAAATGTTTGAAGCTACTGACTGAATGAAAGGAGCTGGCATCTCACTCTCTTTGAATCTTCTTTATCATGCTAAGAGGAGCAGGAAAAAGCAAAAAATTTCAGAATTGCACCTTGCAATGTGGAGAAATTACTGTTTGTGCATTTACAATATTCATTGATTTTTACCATTGAAAAACGTCCAGAAATGATTGAAGCTACTGACTGAATGAAAGTAGCTGGCATCTCACTCTCTTTGAATCTTCTTTATCATGCTAAGAGGAGCAGGAAAAAGCAAAAAATTTCAGAATTGCACCTTGCAATGCGGAGAAATTACTGTTTGTGCATTTACAATATTCATTGATTTTTGCCATTGAAAAACGTCCAGAAATGATTGAAGCTACTGACTGAATGAAAGGAGCTGGCATCTCACTCTCTTTGAATCTTCTTTATCATGCTAAGAGGAGCAGGAAAAAGCAAAAAATTTCAGAATTGCACCTTGCAATGCGGAGAAATTACTGTTTGTGCATTTACAATATTCATTGATTTTTGCCATTGAAAAACATGTTATTCATATACCAGAAATGTTTGAAGCTACTGACTGAATGAAAGGAGCTGGCACCTCACTCTCTTTGAATCTTCTTTATCATGCTAAGAGGAGCAGGAAAAAGCAAAAAATTTCAGAATTGCACCTTGCAATGCGGAGAAATTACTGTTTGTGCATATACAATATTCATTGATTTTTGCCATTGAAAAACGTCCAGAAATGATTGAAGCTACTGATTGAATGAAAGGAGCTGGCATCTCACTCTCTTTGAATCTTCTTTATCATGCTAAGAGGAGCAGGAAAAAGCAAAAAATTTCAGAATTGCACCTTGCAATGCGGAGAAATTACTGTTTGTGCATTTACAATATTCATTGATTTTTGCCATTGAAAAACATGTTATTCATATACCAGAAATGTTTGAAGCTACTGACTGAATGAAAGGAGCTGGCACCTCACTCTCTTTGAATCTTCTTTATCATGCTAAGAGGAGCGGGAAAAAGCAAAAAATTTCAGAATTGCACCTTGCAATGCGGAGAAATTACTGTTTGTGCATTTACAATATTCATTGATTTTTGCCATTGAAAAACGTCCAGAAATGATTGAAGGTACTGACTGAATGAAAGGAGCTGGCATCTCACTCTCTTTGAATCTTCTTTATCATGCTAAGAGGAGCAGGAAAAAGCAAAAAATTTCAGAATTGCACCTTGCAATGCGGAGAAATTACTGTTTGTGCATTTACAATATTCATTGATTTTTGCCATTGAAAAACGTCCAGAAATGATTGAAGCTACTGACTGAATGAAAGGAGCTGGCATCTCACTCTCTTTGAATCTTCTTTATCATGCTAAGAGGAGCAGGAAAAAGCAAACAATTTCAGAATTGCACCTTGCAATGCGGAGAAATTACTGTTTGTGCATTTACAATATTCATTGATTTTTGCCATTGAAAAACGTCCAGAAATGATTGAAGCTACTGACTGAATGAAAGGAGCTGGCATCTCACTCTCTTTGAATCTTCTTTATCATGCTAAGAGGAGCAGGAAAAAGCAAAAAATTTCAGAATTGCACCTTGCAATGCGGAGAAATTACTGTTTGTGCATTTACAATATTCATTGATTTTTGCCATTGAAAAACATCATGTTATTCATATACCAGAAATGTTTGAAGCTACTGACTGAATGAAAGGAGCTGGCATCTCACTCTCTTTGAATCTTCTTTATCATGCTAAGAGGAGCAGGAAAAAGCAAAAAATTTCAGAATTGCACCTTGCAATGCGGAGAAATTACTGTTTGTGCATTTACAATATTCATTGATTTTTGCCATTGAAAAACGTCCAGAAATGATTGAAGCTACTGACTGAATGAAAGGAGCTGGCATCTCACTCTCTTTGAATCTTCTTTATCATGCTAAGAGGAGCAGGAAAAAGCAAAAAATTTCAGAATTGCACCTTGCAATGCGGAGAAATTACTGTTTGTGCATTTACAATATTCATTGATTTTTGCCATTGAAAAACATCATGTTATTCATATACCAGAAATGTTTGAAGCTACTGACTGAATGAAAGGAGCTGACATCTCACTCTCTTTGAATCTTCTTTATCATGCTAAGAGGAGCAGGAAAAAGCAAAAAATTTCAGAATTGCACCTTGCAATGCGGAGAAATTACTGTTTGTGCATTTACAATATTCATTGATTTTTGCCATTGAAAAACGTCCAGAAATGATTGAAGCTACTGACTGAATGAAAGGAGCTGGCATCTCACTCTCTTTGAATCTTCTTTATCATGCTAAGAGGAGCAGGAAAAAGCAAAAAATTTCAGAATTGCACCTTGCAATGCGGAGAAATTACTGTTTGTGCATTTACAATATTCATTGATTTTTGCCATTGAAAAACATCATGTTATTCATATACCAGAAATGTTTGAAGCTACTGACTGAATGAAAGGAGCTGGCATCTCACTCTCTTTGAATCTTCTTTATCATGCTAAGAGGAGCAGGAAAAAGCAAAAAATTTCAGAATTGCACCTTGCAATGTGGAGAAATTACTGTTTGTGCATTTACAATATTCATTGATTTTTGCCGTTGAAAAACATCATGTTATTCATATACCAGAAATGTTTGAAGCTACTGACTGAATGAAAGGAGCTGGCATCTCACTCTCTTTGAATCTTCTTTATCATGCTAAGAGGAGCAGGAAAAAGCAAAAAATTTCAGAATTGCACCTTGCAATGTGGAGAAATTACTGTTTGTGCATTTACAATATTCATTGATTTTTACCATTGAAAAACGTCCAGAAATGATTGAAGCTACTGACTGAATGAAAGTAGCTGGCATCTCACTCTCTTTGAATCTTCTTTATCATGCTAAGAGGAGCAGGAAAAAGCAAAAAATTTCAGACTTGCACCTTGCAATGCGGAGAAATTACTGTTTGTGCATTTACAATATTCATTGATTTTTGCCATTGAAAAACATCATGTTATTCATATACCAGAAATGTTTGAAGCTACTGACTGAATGAAAGGAGCTGGCATCTCACTCTCTTTGAATCTTCTTTATCATGCTAAGAGGAGCAGGAAAAAGCAAAAAATTTCAGAATTGCACCTTGCAATGTGGAGAAATTACTGTTTGTGCATTTACAATATTCATTGATTTTTACCATTGAAAAACGTCCAGAAATGATTGAAGCTACTGACTGAATGAAAGTAGCTGGCATCTCACTCTCTTTGAATCTTCTTTATCATGCTAAGAGGAGCAGGAAAAAGCAAAAAATTTCAGACTTGCACCTTGCAATGCGGAGAAATTACTGTTTGTGCATTTACAATATTCATTGATTTTTGCCATTGAAAAACATCATGTTATTCATATACCAGAAATGTTTGAAGCTACTGACTGAATGAAAGGAGCTGGCATCTCACTCTCTTTGAATCTTCTTTATCATGCTAAGAGGAGCAGGAAAAAGCAAAAAATTTCAGACTTGCACCTTGCAATGCGGAGAAATTACTGTTTGTGCATTTACAATATTCATTGATTTTTGCCATTGAAAAACATCATGTTATTCATATACCAGAAATGTTTGAAGCTACTGACTGAATCAAAGGAGCTGGCATCTCACTCTCTTTGAATCTTCTTTATCATGCTAAGAGGAGCAGGAAAAAGCAAAAAATTTCAGAATTGCACCTTGCAATGCGGAGAAATTATTGTTTGTGCATTTACAATATTCATTGATTTTTGCCATTGAAAAACGTCCAGAAATGATTGAAGCTACTGACTGAATGAAAGGAGCTGGCATCTCACTCTCTTTGAATCTTCTTTATCATGCTAAGAGGAGCAGGAAAAAGCAAAAAATTTCAGAATTGCACCTTGCAATGCGGAGAAATTACTGTTTGTGCATTTACAATATTCATTGATTTTTGCCATTGAAAAACATCCAGAAATGATTGAAGCTACTGACTGAATGAAAGGAGCTGGCATCTCACTCTCTTTGAATCTTCTTTATCATGCTAAGAGGAGCAGGAAAAAGCAAAAAATTTCAGAATTGCACCTTGCAATGCGGAGAAATTACTGTTTGTGCATTTACAATATTCATTGATTTTTGCCATTGAAAAACATGTTATTCATATACCAGAAATGTTTGAAGCTACTGACTGAATGAAAGGAGCTGGCACCTCACTCTCTTTGAATCTTCTTTATCATGCTAAGAGGAGCAGGAAAAAGCAAAAAATTTCAGAATTGCACCTTGCAATGCGGAGAAATTACTGTTTGTGCATATACAATATTCATTGATTTTTGCCATTGAAAAACGTCCAGAAATGATTGAAGCTACTGATTGAATGAAAGGAGCTGGCATCTCACTCTCTTTGAATCTTCTTTATCATGCTAAGAGGAGCAGGAAAAAGCAAAAAATTTCAGAATTGCACCTTGCAATGCGGAGAAATTACTGTTTGTGCATTTACAATATTCATTGATTTTTGCCATTGAAAAACATGTTATTCATATACCAGAAATGTTTGAAGCTACTGACTGAATGAAAGGAGCTGGCACCTCACTCTCTTTGAATCTTCTTTATCATGCTAAGAGGAGCGGGAAAAAGCAAAAAATTTCAGAATTGCACCTTGCAATGCGGAGAAATTACTGTTTGTGCATTTACAATATTCATTGATTTTTGCCATTGAAAAACGTCCAGAAATGATTGAAGGTACTGACTGAATGAAAGGAGCTGGCATCTCACTCTCTTTGAATCTTCTTTATCATGCTAAGAGGAGCAGGAAAAAGCAAAAAATTTCAGAATTGCACCTTGCAATGCGGAGAAATTACTGTTTGTGCATTTACAATATTCATTGATTTTTGCCATTGAAAAACGTCCAGAAATGATTGAAGCTACTGACTGAATGAAAGGAGCTGGCATCTCACTCTCTTTGAATCTTCTTTATCATGCTAAGAGGAGCAGGAAAAAGCAAACAATTTCAGAATTGCACCTTGCAATGCGGAGAAATTACTGTTTGTGCATTTACAATATTCATTGATTTTTGCCATTGAAAAACATCATGTTATTCATATACCAGAAATGTTTGAAGCTACTGACTGAATGAAAGGAGTTGGCATCTCACTCTCTTTGAATCTTCTTTATCATGCTAAGAGGAGCAGGAAAAAGCAAAAAATTTCAGAATTGCACCTTGCAATGCGGAGAAATTACTGTTTGTGCATTTACAATATTCATTGATTTTTGCCATTGAAAAACATCATGTTATTCATATACCAGAAATGTTTGAAGCTACTGACTGAATGAAAGGAGCTGGCATCTCACTCTCTTTGAATCTTCTTTATCATGCTAAGAGGAGCAGGAAAAAGCAAAAAATTTCAGAATTGCACCTTGCAATGCGGAGAAATTACTGTTTGTGCATTTACAATATTCATTGATTTTTGCCATTGAAAAACATCATGTTATTCATATACCAGAAATGTTTGAAGCTACTGACTGAATGAAAGGAGCTGACATCTCACTCTCTTTGAATCTTCTTTATCATGCTAAGAGGAGCAGGAAAAAGCAAAAAATTTCAGAATTGCACCTTGCAATGCGGAGAAATTACTGTTTGTGCATTTACAATATTCATTGATTTTTGCCATTGAAAAACGTCCAGAAATGATTGAAGCTACTGACTGAATGAAAGGAGCTGGCATCTCACTCTCTTTGAATCTTCTTTATCATGCTAAGAGGAGCAGGAAAAAGCAAAAAATTTCAGAATTGCACCTTGCAATGCGGAGAAATTACTGTTTGTGCATTTACAATATTCATTGATTTTTGCCATTGAAAAACATCATGTTATTCATATACCAGAAATGTTTGAAGCTACTGACTGAATGAAAGGAGCTGACATCTCACTCTCTTTGAATCTTCTTTATCATGCTAAGAGGAGCAGGAAAAAGCAAAAAATTTCAGAATTGCACCTTGCAATGCGGAGAAATTACTGTTTGTGCATTTACAATATTCATTGATTTTTGCCATTGAAAAACGTCCAGAAATGATTGAAGCTACTGACTGAATGAAAGGAGCTGGCATCTCACTCTCTTTGAATCTTCTTTATCATGCTAAGAGGAGCAGGAAAAAGCAAAAAATTTCAGAATTGCACCTTGCAATGTGGAGAAATTACTGTTTGTGCATTTACAATATTCATTGATTTTTGCCATTGAAAAACATCATGTTATTCATATACCAGAAATGTTTGAAGCTACTGACTGAATGAAAGGAGCTGGCATCTCACTCTCTTTGAATCTTCTTTATCATGCTAAGAGGAGCAGGAAAAAGCAAAAAATTTCAGAATTGCACCTTGCAATGTGGAGAAATTACTGTTTGTGCATTTACAATATTCATTGATTTTTACCATTGAAAAACGTCCAGAAATGATTGAAGCTACTGACTGAATGAAAGTAGCTGGCATCTCACTCTCTTTGAATCTTCTTTATCATGCTAAGAGGAGCAGGAAAAAGCAAAAAATTTCAGACTTGCACCTTGCAATGCGGAGAAATTACTGTTTGTGCATTTACAATATTCATTGATTTTTGCCATTGAAAAACATCATGTTATTCATATACCAGAAATGTTTGAAGCTACTGACTGAATGAAAGGAGCTGGCATCTCACTCTCTTTGAATCTTCTTTATCATGCTAAGAGGAGCAGGAAAAAGCAAAAAATTTCAGAATTGCACCTTGCAATGTGGAGAAATTACTGTTTGTGCATTTACAATATTCATTGATTTTTACCATTGAAAAACGTCCAGAAATGATTGAAGCTACTGACTGAATGAAAGTAGCTGGCATCTCACTCTCTTTGAATCTTCTTTATCATGCTAAGAGGAGCAGGAAAAAGCAAAAAATTTCAGACTTGCACCTTGCAATGCGGAGAAATTACTGTTTGTGCATTTACAATATTCATTGATTTTTGCCATTGAAAAACATCATGTTATTCATATACCAGAAATGTTTGAAGCTACTGACTGAATGAAAGGAGCTGGCATCTCACTCTCTTTGAATCTTCTTTATCATGCTAAGAGGAGCAGGAAAAAGCAAAAAATTTCAGACTTGCACCTTGCAATGCGGAGAAATTACTGTTTGTGCATTTACAATATTCATTGATTTTTGCCATTGAAAAACATCATGTTATTCATATACCAGAAATGTTTGAAGCTACTGACTGAATCAAAGGAGCTGGCATCTCACTCTCTTTGAATCTTCTTTATCATGCTAAGAGGAGCAGGAAAAAGCAAAAAATTTCAGAATTGCACCTTGCAATGCGGAGAAATTATTGTTTGTGCATTTACAATATTCATTGATTTTTGCCATTGAAAAACGTCCAGAAATGATTGAAGCTACTGACTGAATGAAAGGAGCTGGCATCTCACTCTCTTTGAATCTTCTTTATCATGCTAAGAGGAGCAGGAAAAAGCAAAAAATTTCAGAATTGCACCTTGCAATGCGGAGAAATTACTGTTTGTGCATTTACAATATTCATTGATTTTTGCCATTGAAAAACGTCCAGAAATGATTGAAGCTACTGACTGAATGAAAGGAGCTGGCATCTCACTCTCTTTGAATCTTCTTTATCATGCTAAGAGGAGCAGGAAAAAGCAAAAAATTTCAGAATTGCACCTTGCAATGCGGAGAAATTACTGTTTGTGCATTTACAATATTCATTGATTTTTGCCATTGAAAAACATGTTATTCATATACCAGAAATGTTTGAAGCTACTGACTGAATGAAAGGAGCTGGCACCTCACTCTCTTTGAATCTTCTTTATCATGCTAAGAGGAGCAGGAAAAAGCAAAAAATTTCAGAATTGCACCTTGCAATGCGGAGAAATTACTGTTTGTGCATATACAATATTCATTGATTTTTGCCATTGAAAAACGTCCAGAAATGATTGAAGCTACTGATTGAATGAAAGAAGCTGGCATCTCACTCTCTTTGAATCTTCTTTATCATGCTAAGAGGAGCAGGAAAAAGCAAAAAATTTCAGAATTGCACCTTGCAATGCGGAGAAATTACTGTTTGTGCATTTACAATATTCATTGATTTTTGCCATTGAAAAACATGTTATTCATATACCAGAAATGTTTGAAGCTACTGACTGAATGAAAGGAGCTGGCACCTCACTCTCTTTGAATCTTCTTTATCATGCTAAGAGGAGCGGGAAAAAGCAAAAAATTTCAGAATTGCACCTTGCAATGCGGAGAAATTACTGTTTGTGCATTTACAATATTCATTGATTTTTGCCATTGAAAAACGTCCAGAAATGATTGAAGGTACTGACTGAATGAAAGGAGCTGGCATCTCACTCTCTTTGAATCTTCTTTATCATGCTAAGAGGAGCAGGAAAAAGCAAAAAATTTCAGAATTGCACCTTGCAATGCGGAGAAATTACTGTTTGTGCATTTACAATATTCATTGATTTTTGCCATTGAAAAACGTCCAGAAATGATTGAAGCTACTGACTGAATGAAAGGAGCTGGCATCTCACTCTCTTTGAATCTTCTTTATCATGCTAAGAGGAGCAGGAAAAAGCAAACAATTTCAGAATTGCACCTTGCAATGCGGAGAAATTACTGTTTGTGCATTTACAATATTCATTGATTTTTGCCATTGAAAAACATCATGTTATTCATATACCAGAAATGTTTGAAGCTACTGACTGAATGAAAGGAGTTGGCATCTCACTCTCTTTGAATCTTCTTTATCATGCTAAGAGGAGCAGGAAAAAGCAAAAAATTTCAGAATTGCACCTTGCAATGCGGAGAAATTACTGTTTGTGCATTTACAATATTCATTGATTTTTGCCATTGAAAAACATCATGTTATTCATATACCAGAAATGTTTGAAGCTACTGACTGAATGAAAGGAGCTGGCATCTCACTCTCTTTGAATCTTCTTTATCATGCTAAGAGGAGCAGGAAAAAGCAAAAAATTTCAGAATTGCACCTTGCAATGCGGAGAAATTACTGTTTGTGCATTTACAATATTCATTGATTTTTGCCATTGAAAAACGTCCAGAAATGATTGAAGCTACTGACTGAATGAAAGGAGCTGGCATCTCACTCTCTTTGAATCTTCTTTATCATGCTAAGAGGAGCAGGAAAAAGCAAAAAATTTCAGAATTGCACCTTGCAATGCGGAGAAATTACTGTTTGTGCATTTACAATATTCATTGATTTTTGCCATTGAAAAACATCATGTTATTCATATACCAGAAATGTTTGAAGCTACTGACTGAATGAAAGGAGCTGACATCTCACTCTCTTTGAATCTTCTTTATCATGCTAAGAGGAGCAGGAAAAAGCAAAAAATTTCAGAATTGCACCTTGCAATGCGGAGAAATTACTGTTTGTGCATTTACAATATTCATTGATTTTTGCCATTGAAAAACGTCCAGAAATGATTGAAGCTACTGACTGAATGAAAGGAGCTGGCATCTCACTCTCTTTGAATCTTCTTTATCATGCTAAGAGGAGCAGGAAAAAGCAAAAAATTTCAGAATTGCACCTTGCAATGCGGAGAAATTACTGTTTGTGCATTTACAATATTCATTGATTTTTGCCATTGAAAAACATCATGTTATTCATATACCAGAAATGTTTGAAGCTACTGACTGAATGAAAGGAGCTGGCATCTCACTCTCTTTGAATCTTCTTTATCATGCTAAGAGGAGCAGGAAAAAGCAAAAAATTTCAGAATTGCACCTTGCAATGTGGAGAAATTACTGTTTGTGCATTTACAATATTCATTGATTTTTGCCATTGAAAAACATCATGTTATTCATATACCAGAAATGTTTGAAGCTACTGACTGAATGAAAGGAGCTGGCATCTCACTCTCTTTGAATCTTCTTTATCATGCTAAGAGGAGCAGGAAAAAGCAAAAAATTTCAGAATTGCACCTTGCAATGCGGAGAAATTACTGTTTGTGCATTTACAATATTCATTGATTTTTACCATTGAAAAACGTCCAGAAATGATTGAAGCTACTGACTGAATGAAAGTAGCTGGCATCTCACTCTCTTTGAATCTTCTTTATCATGCTAAGAGGAGCAGGAAAAAGCAAAAAATTTCAGACTTGCACCTTGCAATGCGGAGAAATTACTGTTTGTGCATTTACAATATTCATTGATTTTTGCCATTGAAAAACATCATGTTATTCATATACCAGAAATGTTTGAAGCTACTGACTGAATGAAAGGAGCTGGCATCTCACTCTCTTTGAATCTTCTTTATCATGCTAAGAGGAGCAGGAAAAAGCAAAAAATTTCAGAATTGCACCTTGCAATGTGGAGAAATTACTGTTTGTGCATAAACAATATTCATTGATTTTTACCATTGAAAAACGTCCAGAAATGATTGAAGCTACTGACTGAATGAAAGTAGCTGGCATCTCACTCTCTTTGAATCTTCTTTATCATGCTAAGAGGAGCAGGAAAAAGCAAAAAATTTCAGACTTGCACCTTGCAATGCGGAGAAATTACTGTTTGTGCATTTACAATATTCATTGATTTTTGCCATTGAAAAACATCATGTTATTCATATACCAGAAATGTTTGAAGCTACTGACTGAATCAAAGGAGCTGGCATCTCACTCTCTTTGAATCTTTATCATGCTAAGAGGAGCAGGAAAAAGCAAAAAATTTCAGAATTGCACCTTGCAATGCGGAGAAATTACTGTTTGTGCATTTACAATATTCATTGATTTTTGCCTTTGAAAAACGTCCAGAAATGATTGAAGCTACTGACTGAATGAAAGGAGCTGGCATCTCACTCTCTTTGAATCTTCTTTATCATGCTAAGAGGAGCAGGAAAAAGCAAAAAATTTCAGAATTGCACCTTGCAATGCGGAGAAATTACTGTTTGTGCATTTACAATATTCATTGATTTTTGCCATTGAAAAACGTCCAGAAATGATTGAAGCTACTGACTGAATGAAAGGAGCTGGCATCTCACTCTCTTTGAATCTTCTTTATCATGCTAAGAGGAGCAGGAAAAAGCAAAAAATTTCAGAATTGCACCTTGCAATGCGGAGAAATTACTGTTTGTGCATTTACAATATTCATTGATTTTTGCCATTGAAAAACATCATGTTATTCATATACCAGAAATGTTTGAAGCTACTGACTGAATGAAAGGAGCTGACATCTCACTCTCTTTGAATCTTCTTTATCATGCTAAGAGGAGCAGGAAAAAGCAAAAAATTTCAGAATTGCACCTTGCAATGCGGAGAAATTACTGTTTGTGCATTTACAATATTCATTGATTTTTGCCATTGAAAAACGTCCAGAAATGATTGAAGCTACTGACTGAATGAAAGGAGCTGGCATCTCACTCTCTTTGAATCTTCTTTATCATGCTAAGAGGAGCAGGAAAAAGCAAAAAATTTCAGAATTGCACCTTGCAATGCGGAGAAATTACTGTTTGTGCATTTACAATATTCATTGATTTTTGCCATTGAAAAACATCATGTTATTCATATACCAGAAATGTTTGAAGCTACTGACTGAATGAAAGGAGCTGGCATCTCACTCTCTTTGAATCTTCTTTATCATGCTAAGAGGAGCAGGAAAAAGCAAAAAATTTCAGAATTGCACCTTGCAATGTGGAGAAATTACTGTTTGTGCATTTACAATATTCATTGATTTTTGCCATTGAAAAACATCATGTTATTCATATACCAGAAATGTTTGAAGCTACTGACTGAATGAAAGGAGCTGGCATCTCACTCTCTTTGAATCTTCTTTATCATGCTAAGAGAAGCAGGAAAAAGCAAAAAATTTCAGAATTGCACCTTGCAATGTGGAGAAATTACTGTTTGTGCATTTACAATATTCATTGATTTTTACCATTGAAAAACGTCCAGAAATGATTGAAGCTACTGACTGAATGAAAGTAGCTGGCATCTCACTCTCTTTGAATCTTCTTTATCATGCTAAGAGGAGCAGGAAAAAGCAAAAAATTTCAGACTTGCACCTTGCAATGCGGAGAAATTACTGTTTGTGCATTTACAATATTCATTGATTTTTGCCATTGAAAAACATCATGTTATTCATATACCAGAAATGTTTGAAGCTACTGACTGAATGAAAGGAGCTGGCATCTCACTCTCTTTGAATCTTCTTTATCATGCTAAGAGGAGCAGGAAAAAGCAAAAAATTTCAGAATTGCACCTTGCAATGTGGAGAAATTACTGTTTGTGCATTTACAATATTCATTGATTTTTACCATTGAAAAACGTCCAGAAATGATTGAAGCTACTGACTGAATGAAAGTAGCTGGCATCTCACTCTCTTTGAATCTTCTTTATCATGCTAAGAGGAGCAGGAAAAAGCAAAAAATTTCAGACTTGCACCTTGCAATGCGGAGAAATTACTGTTTGTGCATTTACAATATTCATTGATTTTTGCCATTGAAAAACATCATGTTATTCATATACCAGAAATGTTTGAAGCTACTGACTGAATCAAAGGAGCTGGCATCTCACTCTCTTTGAATCTTCTTTATCATGCTAAGAGGAGCAGGAAAAAGCAAAAAATTTCAGAATTGCACCTTGCAATGCGGAGAAATTACTGTTTGTGCATTTACAATATTCATTGATTTTTGCCATTGAAAAACGTCCAGAAATGATTGAAGCTACTGACTGAATGAAAGGAGCTGGCATCTCACTCTCTTTGAATCTTCTTTATCATGCTAAGAGGAGCAGGAAAAAGCAAAAAATTTCAGAATTGCACCTTGCAATGCGGAGAAATTACTGTTTGTGCATATACAATATTCATTGATTTTTGCCATTGAAAAACGTCCAGAAATGATTGAAGCTACTGATTGAATGAAAGGAGCTGGCATCTCACTCTCTTTGAATCTTCTTTATCATGCTAAGAGGAGCAGGAAAAAGCAAAAAATTTCAGAATTGCACCTTGCAATGCGGAGAAATTACTGTTTGTGCATTTACAATATTCATTGATTTTTGCCATTGAAAAACATCATGTTATTCATATACCAGAAATGTTTGAAGCTACTGACTGAATGAAAGGAGTTGGCATCTCACTCTCTTTGAATCTTCTTTATCATGCTAAGAGGAGCAGGAAAAAGCAAAAAATTTCAGAATTGCACCTTGCAATGCGGAGAAATTACTGTTTGTGCATTTACAATATTCATTGATTTTTGCCATTGAAAAACGTCCAGAAATGATTGAAGCTACTGACTGAATGAAAGGAGCTGGCATCTCACTCTCTTTGAATCTTCTTTATCATGCTAAGAGGAGCAGGAAAAAGCAAAAAATTTCAGAATTGCACCTTGCAATGCGGAGAAATTACTGTTTGTGCATTTACAATATTCATTGATTTTTGCCATTGAAAAACGTCCAGAAATGATTGAAGCTACTGACTGAATGAAAGGAGCTGGCATCTCACTCTCTTTGAATCTTCTTTATCATGCTAAGAGGAGCAGGAAAAAGCAAAAAATTTCAGAATTGCACCTTGCAATGCGGAGAAATTACTGTTTGTGCATTTACAATATTCATTGATTTTTGCCATTGAAAAACATCATGTTATTCATATACCAGAAATGTTTGAAGCTACTGACTGAATGAAAGGAGCTGACATCTCACTCTCTTTGAATCTTCTTTATCATGCTAAGAGGAGCAGGAAAAAGCAAAAAATTTCAGAATTGCACCTTGCAATGCGGAGAAATTACTGTTTGTGCATTTACAATATTCATTGATTTTTGCCATTGAAAAACGTCCAGAAATGATTGAAGCTACTGACTGAATGAAAGGAGCTGGCATCTCACTCTCTTTGAATCTTCTTTATCATGCTAAGAGGAGCAGGAAAAAGCAAAAAATTTCAGAATTGCACCTTGCAATGCGGAGAAATTACTGTTTGTGCATTTACAATATTCATTGATTTTTGCCATTGAAAAACATGTTATTCATATACCAGAAATGTTTGAAGCTACTGACTGAATGAAAGGAGCTGGCATCTCACTCTCTTTGAATCTTCTTTATCATGCTAAGAGGAGCAGGAAAAAGCAAAAAATTTCAGAATTGCACCTTGCAATGTGGAGAAATTACTGTTTGTGCATTTACAATATTCATTGATTTTTGCCATTGAAAAACATCATGTTATTCATATACCAGAAATGTTTGAAGCTACTGACTGAATGAAAGGAGCTGGCATCTCACTCTCTTTGAATCTTCTTTATCATGCTAAGAGGAGCAGGAAAAAGCAAAAAATTTCAGAATTGCACCTTGCAATGCGGAGAAATTACTGTTTGTGCATTTACAATATTCATTGATTTTTGCCATTGAAAAACGTCCAGAAATGATTGAAGCTACTGACTGAATGAAAGGAGCTGGCATCTCACTCTCTTTGAATCTTCTTTATCATGCTAAGAGGAGCAGGAAAAAGCAAAAAATTTCAGAATTGCACCTTGCAATGCGGAGAAATTACTGTTTGTGCATTTACAATATTCATTGATTTTTGCCATTGAAAAACATCATGTTATTCATATACCAGAAATGTTTGAAGCTACTGACTGAATGAAAGGAGCTGGCATCTCACTCTCTTTGAATCTTCTTTATCATGCTAAGAGGAGCAGGAAAAAGCAAAAAATTTCAGAATTGCACCTTGCAATGTGGAGAAATTACTGTTTGTGCATTTACAATATTCATTGATTTTTGCCATTGAAAAACATCATGTTATTCATATACCAGAAATGTTTGAAGCTACTGACTGAATGAAAGGAGCTGGCATCTCACTCTCTTTGAATCTTCTTTATCATGCTAAGAGAAGCAGGAAAAAGCAAAAAATTTCAGAATTGCACCTTGCAATGTGGAGAAATTACTGTTTGTGCATTTACAATATTCATTGATTTTTACCATTGAAAAACGTCCAGAAATGATTGAAGCTACTGACTGAATGAAAGTAGCTGGCATCTCACTCTCTTTGAATCTTCTTTATCATGCTAAGAGGAGCAGGAAAAAGCAAAAAATTTCAGACTTGCACCTTGCAATGCGGAGAAATTACTGTTTGTGCATTTACAATATTCATTGATTTTTGCCATTGAAAAACATCATGTTATTCATATACCAGAAATGTTTGAAGCTACTGACTGAATGAAAGGAGCTGGCATCTCACTCTCTTTGAATCTTCTTTATCATGCTAAGAGGAGCAGGAAAAAGCAAAAAATTTCAGAATTGCACCTTGCAATGTGGAGAAATTACTGTTTGTGCATTTACAATATTCATTGATTTTTACCATTGAAAAACGTCCAGAAATGATTGAAGCTACTGACTGAATGAAAGTAGCTGGCATCTCACTCTCTTTGAATCTTCTTTATCATGCTAAGAGGAGCAGGAAAAAGCAAAAAATTTCAGACTTGCACCTTGCAATGCGGAGAAATTACTGTTTGTGCATTTACAATATTCATTGATTTTTGCCATTGAAAAACATCATGTTATTCATATACCAGAAATGTTTGAAGCTACTGACTGAATCAAAGGAGCTGGCATCTCACTCTCTTTGAATCTTCTTTATCATGCTAAGAGGAGCAGGAAAAAGCAAAAAATTTCAGAATTGCACCTTGCAATGCGGAGAAATTACTGTTTGTGCATTTACAATATTCATTGATTTTTGCCATTGAAAAACGTCCAGAAATGATTGAAGCTACTGACTGAATGAAAGGAGCTGGCATCTCACTCTCTTAGAATCTTCTTTATCATGCTAAGAGGAGCAGGAAAAAGCAAAAAATTTCAGAATTGCACCTTGCAATGCGGAGAAATTACTGTTTGTGCATATACAATATTCATTGATTTTTGCCATTGAAAAACGTCCAGAAATGATTGAAGCTACTGATTGAATGAAAGGAGCTGGCATCTCACTCTCTTTGAATCTTCTTTATCATGCTAAGAGGAGCAGGAAAAAGCAAAAAATTTCAGAATTGCACCTTGCAATGCGGAGAAATTACTGTTTGTGCATTTACAATATTCATTGATTTTTGCCATTGAAAAACATCATGTTATTCATATACCAGAAATGTTTGAAGCTACTGACTGAATGAAAGGAGTTGGCATCTCACTCTCTTTGAATCTTCTTTATCATGCTAAGAGGAGCAGGAAAAAGCAAAAAATTTCAGAATTGCACCTTGCAATGCGGAGAAATTACTGTTTGTGCATTTACAATATTCATTGATTTTTGCCATTGAAAAACGTCCAGAAATGATTGAAGCTACTGACTGAATGAAAGGAGCTGGCATCTCACTCTCTTTGAATCTTCTTTATCATGCTAAGAGGAGCAGGAAAAAGCAAAAAATTTCAGAATTGCACCTTGCAATGCGGAGAAATTACTGTTTGTGCATTTACAATATTCATTGATTTTTGCCATTGAAAAACGTCCAGAAATGATTGAAGCTACTGACTGAATGAAAGGAGCTGGCATCTCACTCTCTTTGAATCTTCTTTATCATGCTAAGAGGAGCAGGAAAAAGCAAAAAATTTCAGAATTGCACCTTGCAATGCGGAGAAATTACTGTTTGTGCATTTACAATATTCATTGATTTTTGCCATTGAAAAACATCATGTTATTCATATACCAGAAATGTTTGAAGCTACTGACTGAATGAAAGGAGCTGACATCTCACTCTCTTTGAATCTTCTTTATCATGCTAAGAGGAGCAGGAAAAAGCAAAAAATTTCAGAATTGCACCTTGCAATGCGGAGAAATTACTGTTTGTGCATTTACAATATTCATTGATTTTTGCCATTGAAAAACGTCCAGAAATGATTGAAGCTACTGACTGAATGAAAGGAGCTGGCATCTCACTCTCTTTGAATCTTCTTTATCATGCTAAGAGGAGCAGGAAAAAGCAAAAAATTTCAGAATTGCACCTTGCAATGCGGAGAAATTACTGTTTGTGCATTTACAATATTCATTGATTTTTGCCATTGAAAAACATGTTATTCATATACCAGAAATGTTTGAAGCTACTGACTGAATGAAAGGAGCTGGCATCTCACTCTCTTTGAATCTTCTTTATCATGCTAAGAGGAGCAGGAAAAAGCAAAAAATTTCAGAATTGCACCTTGCAATGTGGAGAAATTACTGTTTGTGCATTTACAATATTCATTGATTTTTGCCATTGAAAAACATCATGTTATTCATATACCAGAAATGTTTGAAGCTACTGACTGAATGAAAGGAGCTGGCATCTCACTCTCTTTGAATCTTCTTTATCATGCTAAGAGGAGCAGGAAAAAGCAAAAAATTTCAGAATTGCACCTTGCAATGTGGAGAAATTACTGTTTGTGCATTTACAATATTCATTGATTTTTACCATTGAAAAACGTCCAGAAATGATTGAAGCTACTGACTGAATGAAAGTAGCTGGCATCTCACTCTCTTTGAATCTTCTTTATCATGCTAAGAGGAGCAGGAAAAAGCAAAAAATTTCAGACTTGCACCTTGCAATGCGGAGAAATTACTGTTTGTGCATTTACAATATTCATTGATTTTTGCCATTGAAAAACATCATGTTATTCATATACCAGAAATGTTTGAAGCTACTGACTGAATCTAAGGAGCTGGCATCTCACTCTCTTTGAATCTTCTTTATCATGCTAAGAGGAGCAGGAAAAAGCAAAAAATTTCAGAATTGCACCTTGCAATGTGGAGAAATTACTGTTTGTGCATTTACAATATTCATTGATTTTTACCATTGAAAAACGTCCAGAAATGATTGAAGCTACTGACTGAATGAAAGTAGCTGGCATCTCACTCTCTTTGAATCTTCTTTATCATGCTAAGAGGAGCAGGAAAAAGCAAAAAATTTCAGACTTGCACCTTGCAATGCGGAGAAATTACTGTTTGTGCATTTACAATATTCATTGATTTTTGCCATTGAAAAACATCATGTTATTCATATACCAGAAATGTTTGAAGCTACTGACTGAATCAAAGGAGCTGGCATCTCACTCTCTTTGAATCTTCTTTATCATGCTAAGAGGAGCAGGAAAAAGCAAAAAATTTCAGAATTGCACCTTGCAATGCGGAGAAATTACTGTTTGTGCATTTACAATATTCATTGATTTTTGCCATTGAAAAACGTCCAGAAATGATTGAAGCTACTGACTGAATGAAAGGAGCTGGCATCTCACTCTCTTTGAATCTTCTTTATCATGCTAAGAGGAGCAGGAAAAAGCAAAAAATTTCAGAATTGCACCTTGCAATGCGGAGAAATTACTGTTTGTGCATTTACAATATTCATTGATTTTTGCCATTGAAAAACGTCCAGAAATGATTGAAGCTACTGACTGAATGAAAGGAGCTGGCATCTCACTCTCTTTGAATCTTCTTTATCATGCTAAGAGGAGCAGGAAAAAGCAAAAAATTTCAGAATTGCACCTTGCAATGCGGAGAAATTACTGTTTGTGCATTTACAATATTCATTGATTTTTGCCATTGAAAAACATGTTATTCATATACCAGAAATGTTTGAAGCTACTGACTGAATGAAAGGAGCTGGCACCTCACTCTCTTTGAATCTTCTTTATCATGCTAAGAGGAGCAGGAAAAAGCAAAAAATTTCAGAATTGCACCTTGCAATGCGGAGAAATTACTGTTTGTGCATATACAATATTCATTGATTTTTGCCATTGAAAAACGTCCAGAAATGATTGAAGCTACTGATTGAATGAAAGGAGCTGGCATCTCACTCTCTTTGAATCTTCTTTATCATGCTAAGAGGAGCAGGAAAAAGCAAAAAATTTCAGAATTGCACCTTGCAATGCGGAGAAATTACTGTTTGTGCATTTACAATATTCATTGATTTTTGCCATTGAAAAACATGTTATTCATATACCAGAAATGTTTGAAGCTACTGACTGAATGAAAGGAGCTGGCACCTCACTCTCTTTGAATCTTCTTTATCATGCTAAGAGGAGCGGGAAAAAGCAAAAAATTTCAGAATTGCACCTTGCAATGCGGAGAAATTACTGTTTGTGCATTTACAATATTCATTGATTTTTGCCATTGAAAAACGTCCAGAAATGATTGAAGGTACTGACTGAATGAAAGGAGCTGGCATCTCACTCTCTTTGAATCTTCTTTATCATGCTAAGAGGAGCAGGAAAAAGCAAAAAATTTCAGAATTGCACCTTGCAATGCGGAGAAATTACTGTTTGTGCATTTACAATATTCATTGATTTTTGCCATTGAAAAACATCATGTTATTCATATACCAGAAATGTTTGAAGCTACTGACTGAATGAAAGGAGCTGACATCTCACTCTCTTTGAATCTTCTTTATCATGCTAAGAGGAGCAGGAAAAAGCAAAAAATTTCAGAATTGCACCTTGCAATGCGGAGAAATTACTGTTTGTGCATTTACAATATTCATTGATTTTTGCCATTGAAAAAGTCCAGAAATGATTGAAGCTACTGACTGAATGAAAGGAGCTGGCATCTCACTCTCTTTGAATCTTCTTTATCATGCTAAGAGGAGCAGGAAAAAGCAAAAAATTTCAGAATTGCACCTTGCAATGCGGAGAAATTACTGTTTGTGCATTTACAATATTCATTGATTTTTGCCATTGAAAAACATCATGTTATTCATATACCAGAAATGTTTGAAGCTACTGACTGAATGAAAGGAGCTGGCATCTCACTCTCTTTGAATCTTCTTTATCATGCTAAGAGGAGCAGGAAAAAGCAAAAAATTTCAGAATTGCACCTTGCAATGTGGAGAAATTACTGTTTGTGCATTTACAATATTCATTGATTTTTGCCATTGAAAAACATCATGTTATTCATATACCAGAAATGTTTGAAGCTACTGACTGAATGAAAGGAGCTGACATCTCACTCTCTTTGAATCTTCTTTATCATGCTAAGAGGAGCAGGAAAAAGCAAAAAATTTCAGAATTGCACCTTGCAATGCGGAGAAATTACTGTTTGTGCATTTACAATATTCATTGATTTTTGCCATTGAAAAACGTCCAGAAATGATTGAAGCTACTGACTGAATGAAAGGAGCTGGCATCTCACTCTCTTTGAATCTTCTTTATCATGCTAAGAGGAGCAGGAAAAAGCAAAAAATTTCAGAATTGCACCTTGCAATGCGGAGAAATTACTGTTTGTGCATTTACAATATTCATTGATTTTTGCCATTGAAAAACGTCCAGAAATGATTGAAGCTACTGACTGAATGAAAGGAGCTGGCATCTCACTCTCTTTGAATCTTCTTTATCATGCTAAGAGGAGCAGGAAAAAGCAAAAAATTTCAGAATTGCACCTTGCAATGCGGAGAAATTACTGTTTGTGCATTTACAATATTCATTGATTTTTGCCATTGAAAAACATCATGTTATTCATATACCAGAAATGTTTGAAGCTACTGACTGAATGAAAGGAGCTGGCATCTCACTCTCTTTGAATCTTCTTTATCATGCTAAGAGGAGCAGGAAAAAGCAAAAAATTTCAGAATTGCACCTTGCAATGTGGAGAAATTACTGTTTGTGCATTTACAATATTCATTGATTTTTGCCATTGAAAAACATCATGTTATTCATATACCAGAAATGTTTGAAGCTACTGACTGAATGAAAGGAGCTGACATCTCACTCTCTTTGAATCTTCTTTATCATGCTAAGAGGAGCAGGAAAAAGCAAAAAATTTCAGAATTGCACCTTGCAATGCGGAGAAATTACTGTTTGTGCATTTACAATATTCATTGATTTTTGCCATTGAAAAACGTCCAGAAATGATTGAAGCTACTAACTGAATGAAAGGAGCTGGCATCTCACTCTCTTTGAATCTTCTTTATCATGCTAAGAGGAGCAGGAAAAAGCAAAAAATTTCAGAATTGCACCTTGCAATGCGGAGAAATTACTGTTTGTGCATTTACAATATTCATTGATTTTTGCCATTGAAAAACATCATGTTATTCATATACCAGAAATGTTTGAAGCTACTGACTGAATGAAAGGAGCTGGCATCTCACTCTCTTTGAATCTTCTTTATCAAGCTAAGAGGAGCAGGAAAAAGCAAAAAATTTCAGAATTGCACCTTGCAATGTGGAGAAATTACTGTTTGTGCATTTACAATATTCATTGATTTTTGCCATTGAAAAACATCATGTTATTCATATACCAGAAATGTTTGAAGCTACTGACTGAATGAAAGGAGCTGGCATCTCACTCTCTTTGAATCTTCTTTATTATGCTAAGAGGAGCAGGAAAAAGCAAAAAATTTCAGAATTGCACCTTGCAATGTGGAGAAATTACTGTTTGTGCATTTACAATATTCATTGATTTTTACCATTGAAAAACGTCCAGAAATGATTGAAGCTACTGACTGAATGAAAGTAGCTGGCATCTCACTCTCTTTGAATCTTCTTTATCATGCTAAGAGGAGCAGGAAAAAGCAAAAAATTTCAGACTTGCACCTTGCAATGCGGAGAAATTACTGTTTGTGCATTTACAATATTCATTGATTTTTGCCATTGAAAAACATCATGTTATTCATATACCAGAAATGTTTGAAGCTACTGACTGAATGAAAGGAGCTGGCATCTCACTCTCTTTGAATCTTCTTTATCATGCTAAGAGGAGCAGGAAAAAGCAAAAAAATTCAGAATTGCACCTTGCAATGTGGAGAAATTACTGTTTGTGCATTTACAATATTCATTGATTTTTACCATTGAAAAACGTCCAGAAATGATTGAAGCTACTGACTGAATGAAAGTAGCTGGCATCTCACTCTCTTTGAATCTTCTTTATCATGCTAAGAGGAGCAGGAAAAAGCAAAAAATTTCAGACTTGCACCTTGCAATGCGGAGAAATTACTGTTTGTGCATTTACAATATTCATTGATTTTTGCCATTGAAAAACATCATGTTATTCATATACCAGAAATGTTTGAAGCTACTGACTGAATCAAAGGAGCTGGCATCTCACTCTCTTTGAATCTTCTTTATCATGCTAAGAGGAGCAGGAAAAAGCAAAAAAATTCAGAATTGCACCTTGCAATGCGGAGAAATTACTGTTTGTGCATTTACAATATTCATTGATTTTTGCCATTGAAAAACGTCCAGAAATGATTGAAGCTACTGACTGAATGAAAGGAGCTGGCATCTCACTCTCTTTGAATCTTCTTTATCATGCTAAGAGGAGCAGGAAAAAGCAAAAAATTTCAGAATTGCACCTTGCAATGCGGAGAAATTACTGTTTGTGCATATACAATATTCATTGATTTTTGCCATTGAAAAACGTCCAGAAATGATTGAAGCTACTGATTGAATGAAAGGAGCTGGCATCTCACTCTCTTTGAATCTTCTTTATCATGCTAAGAGGAGCAGGAAAAAGCAAAAAATTTCAGAATTGCACCTTGCAATGCGGAGAAATTACTGTTTGTGCATTTACAATATTCATTGATTTTTGCCATTGAAAAACATGTTATTCATATACCAGAAATGTTTGAAGCTACTGACTGAATGAAAGGAGCTGGCACCTCACTCTCTTTGAATCTTCTTTATCATGCTAAGAGGAGCGGGAAAAAGCAAAAAATTTCAGAATTGCACCTTGCAATGCGGAGAAATTACTGTTTGTGCATTTACAATATTCATTGATTTTTGCCATTGAAAAACGTCCAGAAATGATTGAAGGTACTGACTGAATGAAAGGAGCTGGCATCTCACTCTCTTTGAATCTTCTTTATCATGCTAAGAGGAGCAGGAAAAAGCAAAAAATTTCAGAATTGCACCTTGCAATGCGGAGAAATTACTGTTTGTGCATTTACAATATTCATTGATTTTTGCCATTGAAAAACGTCCAGAAATGATTGAAGCTACTGACTGAATGAAAGGAGCTGGCATCTCACTCTCTTTGAATCTTCTTTATCATGCTAAGAGGAGCAGGAAAAAGCAAAAAATTTCAGAATTGCACCTTGCAATGCGGAGAAATTACTGTTTGTGCATTTACAATATTCATTGATTTTTGCCATTGAAAAACATCATGTTATTCATATACCAGAAATGTTTGAAGCTACTGACTGAATGAAAGGAGTTGGCATCTCACTCTCTTTGAATCTTCTTTATCATGCTAAGAGGAGCAGGAAAAAGCAAAAAATTTCAGAATTGCACCTTGCAATGCGGAGAAATTACTGTTTGTGCATTTACAATATTCATTGATTTTTGCCATTGAAAAACATCATGTTATTCATATACCAGAAATGTTTGAAGCTACTGACTGAATGAAAGGAGCAGGCATCTCACTCTCTTTGAATCTTCTTTATCATGCTAAGAGGAGCAGGAAAAAGCAAAAAATTTTAGAATTGCACATTGCAATGTGGAGAAATTACTGTTTGTGCATTTACAATATTCATTGATTTTTACCATTGAAAAACGTCCAGAAATGATTGAAGCTACTGACTGAATGAAAGTAGCTGGCATCTCACTCTCTTTGAATCTTCTTTATCATGCTAAGAGGAGCAGGAAAAAGCAAAAAATTTCAGACTTGCACCTTGCAATGCGGAGAAATTACTGTTTGTGCATTTACAATATTCATTGATTTTTGCCATTGAAAAACATCATGTTATTCATATACCAGAAATGTTTGAAGCTACTGACTGAATGAAAGGAGCTGGCATCTCAATCTCTTTGAATCTTCTTTATCATGCTAAGAGGAGCAGGAAAAAGCAAAAAATTTCAGAATTGCACCTTGCAATGCGGAGAAATTACTGTTTGTGCATTTACAATATTCATTGATTTTTGCCATTGAAAAACGTCCAGAAATGATTGAAGCTACTGACTGAATGAAAGGAGCTGGCATCTCACTCTCTTTGAATCCTCTTTATCATGCTAAGAGGAGCAGGAAAAAGCAAAAAATTTCAGAATTGCACCTTGCAATGCGGAGAAATTACTGTTTGTGCATTTACAATATTCATTGATTTTTGCCATTGAAAAACGTCCAGAAATGATTGAAGCTACTGACTGAATGAAAGGAGCTGGCATCTCACTCTCTTTGAATCTTCTTTATCATGCTAAGAGGAGCAGGAAAAAGCAAAAAATTTCAGAATTGCACCTTGCAATGCGGAGAAATTACTGTTTGTGCATTTACAATATTCATTGATTTTTGCCATTGAAAAACATCATGTTATTCATATACCAGAAATGTTTGAAGCTACTGACTGAATGAAAGGAGCTGACATCTCACTCTCTTTGAATCTTCTTTATCATGCTAAGAGGAGCAGGAAAAAGCAAAAAATTTCAGAATTGCACCTTGCAATGCGGAGAAATTACTGTTTGTGCATTTACAATATTCATTGATTTTTGCCATTGAAAAACGTCCAGAAATGATTGAAGCTACTGACTGAATGAAAGGAGCTGGCATCTCACTCTCTTTGAATCTTCTTTATCATGCTAAGAGGAGCAGGAAAAAGCAAAAAATTTCAGAATTGCACCTTGCAATGCGGAGAAATTACTGTTTGTGCATTTACAATATTCATTGATTTTTGCCATTGAAAAACATCATGTTATTCATATACCAGAAATGTTTGAAGCTACTGACTGAATGAAAGGAGCTGGCATCTCACTCTCTTTGAATCTTCTTTATCATGCTAAGAGGAGCAGGAAAAAGCAAAAAATTTCAGAATTGCACCTTGCAATGTGGAGAAATTACTGTTTGTGCATTTACAATATTCATTGATTTTTGCCATTGAAAAACATCATGTTATTCATATACCAGAAATGTTTGAAGCTACTGACTGAATGAAAGGAGCTGACATCTCACTCTCTTTGAATCTTCTTTATCATGCTAAGAGGAGCAGGAAAAAGCAAAAAATTTCAGAATTGCACCTTGCAATGCGGAGAAATTACTGTTTGTGCATTTACAATATTCATTGATTTTTGCCATTGAAAAACGTCCAGAAATGATTGAAGCTACTAACTGAATGAAAGGAGCTGGCATCTCACTCTCTTTGAATCTTCTTTATCATGCTAAGAGGAGCAGGAAAAAGCAAAAAATTTCAGAATTGCACCTTGCAATGCGGAGAAATTACTGTTTGTGCATTTACAATATTCATTGATTTTTGCCATTGAAAAACATCATGTTATTCATATACCAGAAATGTTTGAAGCTACTGACTGAATGAAAGGAGCTGGCATCTCACTCTCTTTGAATCTTCTTTATCATGCTAAGAGGAGCAGGAAAAAGCAAAAAATTTCAGAATTGCACCTTGCAATGTGGAGAAATTACTGTTTGTGCATTTACAATATTCATTGATTTTTGCCATTGAAAAACATCATGTTATTCATATACCAGAAATGTTTGAAGCTACTGACTGAATGAAAGGAGCTGGCATCTCACTCTCTTTGAATCTTCTTTATCATGCTAAGAGGAGCAGGAAAAAGCAAAAAATTTCAGAATTGCACCTTGCAATGTGGAGAAATTACTGTTTGTGCATTTACAATATTCATTGATTTTTACCATTGAAAAACGTCCAGAAATGATTGAAGCTACTGACTGAATGAAAGTAGCTGGCATCTCACTCTCTTTGAATCTTCTTTATCATGCTAAGAGGAGCAGGAAAAAGCAAAAAATTTCAGACTTGCACCTTGCAATGCGGAGAAATTACTGTTTGTGCATTTACAATATTCATTGATTTTTGCCATTGAAAAACATCATGTTATTCATATACCAGAAATGTTTGAAGCTACTGACTGAATGAAAGGAGCTGGCATCTCACTCTCTTTGAATCTTCTTTATCATGCTAAGAGGAGCAGGAAAAAGCAAAAAAATTCAGAATTGCACCTTGCAATGTGGAGAAATTACTGTTTGTGCATTTACAATATTCATTGATTTTTACCATTGAAAAACGTCCAGAAATGATTGAAGCTACTGACTGAATGAAAGTAGCTGGCATCTCACTCTCTTTGAATCTTCTTTATCATGCTAAGAGGAGCAGGAAAAAGCAAAAAATTTCAGACTTGCACCTTGCAATGCGGAGAAATTACTGTTTGTGCATTTACAATATTCATTGATTTTTGCCATTGAAAAACATCATGTTATTCATATACCAGAAATGTTTGAAGCTACTGACTGAATCAAAGGAGCTGGCATCTCACTCTCTTTGAATCTTCTTTATCATGCTAAGAGGAGCAGGAAAAAGCAAAAAAATTCAGAATTGCACCTTGCAATGCGGAGAAATTACTGTTTGTGCATTTACAATATTCATTGATTTTTGCCATTGAAAAACGTCCAGAAATGATTGAAGCTACTGACTGAATGAAAGGAGCTGGCATCTCACTCTCTTTGAATCTTCTTTATCATGCTAAGAGGAGCAGGAAAAAGCAAAAAATTTCAGAATTGCACCTTGCAATGCGGAGAAATTACTGTTTGTGCATATACAATATTCATTGATTTTTGCCATTGAAAAACGTCCAGAAATGATTGAAGCTACTGATTGAATGAAAGGAGCTGGCATCTCACTCTCTTTGAATCTTCTTTATCATGCTAAGAGGAGCAGGAAAAAGCAAAAAATTTCAGAATTGCACCTTGCAATGCGGAGAAATTACTGTTTGTGCATTTACAATATTCATTGATTTTTGCCATTGAAAAACATGTTATTCATATACCAGAAATGTTTGAAGCTACTGACTGAATGAAAGGAGCTGGCACCTCACTCTCTTTGAATCTTCTTTATCATGCTAAGAGGAGCGGGAAAAAGCAAAAAATTTCAGAATTGCACCTTGCAATGCGGAGAAATTACTGTTTGTGCATTTACAATATTCATTGATTTTTGCCATTGAAAAACGTCCAGAAATGATTGAAGGTACTGACTGAATGAAAGGAGCTGGCATCTCACTCTCTTTGAATCTTCTTTATCATGCTAAGAGGAGCAGGAAAAAGCAAAAAATTTCAGAATTGCACCTTGCAATGCGGAGAAATTACTGTTTGTGCATTTACAATATTCATTGATTTTTGCCATTGAAAAACGTCCAGAAATGATTGAAGCTACTGACTGAATGAAAGGAGCTGGCATCTCACTCTCTTTGAATCTTCTTTATCATGCTAAGAGGAGCAGGAAAAAGCAAAAAATTTCAGAATTGCACCTTGCAATGCGGAGAAATTACTGTTTGTGCATTTACAATATTCATTGATTTTTGCCATTGAAAAACATCATGTTATTCATATACCAGAAATGTTTGAAGCTACTGACTGAATGAAAGGAGTTGGCATCTCACTCTCTTTGAATCTTCTTTATCATGCTAAGAGGAGCAGGAAAAAGCAAAAAATTTCAGAATTGCACCTTGCAATGCGGAGAAATTACTGTTTGTGCATTTACAATATTCATTGATTTTTGCCATTGAAAAACATCATGTTATTCATATACCAGAAATGTTTGAAGCTACTGACTGAATGAAAGGAGCAGGCATCTCACTCTCTTTGAATCTTCTTTATCATGCTAAGAGGAGCAGGAAAAAGCAAAAAATTTTAGAATTGCACATTGCAATGTGGAGAAATTACTGTTTGTGCATTTACAATATTCATTGATTTTTACCATTGAAAAACGTCCAGAAATGATTGAAGCTACTGACTGAATGAAAGTAGCTGGCATCTCACTCTCTTTGAATCTTCTTTATCATGCTAAGAGGAGCAGGAAAAAGCAAAAAATTTCAGACTTGCACCTTGCAATGCGGAGAAATTACTGTTTGTGCATTTACAATATTCATTGATTTTTGCCATTGAAAAACATCATGTTATTCATATACCAGAAATGTTTGAAGCTACTGACTGAATGAAAGGAGCTGGCATCTCACTCTCTTTGAATCTTCTTTATCATGCTAAGAGGAGCAGGAAAAAGCAAAAAATTTCAGAATTGCACCTTGCAATGCGGAGAAATTACTGTTTGTGCATTTACAATATTCATTGATTTTTGCCATTGAAAAACGTCCAGAAATGATTGAAGCTACTGACTGAATGAAAGGAGCTGGCATCTCACTCTCTTTGAATCCTCTTTATCATGCTAAGAGGAGCAGGAAAAAGCAAAAAATTTCAGAATTGCACCTTGCAATGCGGAGAAATTACTGTTTGTGCATTTACAATATTCATTGATTTTTGCCATTGAAAAACGTCCAGAAATGATTGAAGCTACTGACTGAATGAAAGGAGCTGGCATCTCACTCTCTTTGAATCTTCTTTATCATGCTAAGAGGAGCAGGAAAAAGCAAAAAATTTCAGAATTGCACCTTGCAATGCGGAGAAATTACTGTTTGTGCATTTACAATATTCATTGATTTTTGCCATTGAAAAACATCATGTTATTCATATACCAGAAATGTTTGAAGCTACTGACTGAATGAAAGGAGCTGACATCTCACTCTCTTTGAATCTTCTTTATCATGCTAAGAGGAGCAGGAAAAAGCAAAAAATTTCAGAATTGCACCTTGCAATGCGGAGAAATTACTGTTTGTGCATTTACAATATTCATTGATTTTTGCCATTGAAAAACGTCCAGAAATGATTGAAGCTACTGACTGAATGAAAGGAGCTGGCATCTCACTCTCTTTGAATCTTCTTTATCATGCTAAGAGGAGCAGGAAAAAGCAAAAAATTTCAGAATTGCACCTTGCAATGCGGAGAAATTACTGTTTGTGCATTTACAATATTCATTGATTTTTGCCATTGAAAAACATCATGTTATTCATATACCAGAAATGTTTGAAGCTACTGACTGAATGAAAGGAGCTGGCATCTCACTCTCTTTGAATCTTCTTTATCATGCTAAGAGGAGCAGGAAAAAGCAAAAAATTTCAGAATTGCACCTTGCAATGTGGAGAAATTACTGTTTGTGCATTTACAATATTCATTGATTTTTACCATTGAAAAACGTCCAGAAATGATTGAAGCTACTGACTGAATGAAAGTAGCTGGCATCTCACTCTCTTTGAATCTTCTTTATCATGCTAAGAGGAGCAGGAAAAAGCAAAAAATTTCAGACTTGCACCTTGCAATGCGGAGAAATTACTGTTTGTGCATTTACAATATTCATTGATTTTTGCCATTGAAAAACATCATGTTATTCATATACCAGAAATGTTTGAAGCTACTGACTGAATGAAAGGAGCTGGCATCTCACTCTCTTTGAATCTTCTTTATCATGCTAAGAGGAGCAGGAAAAAGCAAAAAATTTCAGAATTGCACCTTGCAATGTGGAGAAATTACTGTTTGTGCATTTACAATATTCATTGATTTTTACCATTGAAAAACGTCCAGAAATGATTGAAGCTACTGACTGAATGAAAGTAGCTGGCATCTCACTCTCTTTGAATCTTCTTTATCATGCTAAGAGGAGCAGGAAAAAGCAAAAAATTTCAGACTTGCACCTTGCAATGCGGAGAAATTACTGTTTGTGCATTTACAATATTCATTGATTTTTGCCATTGAAAAACATCATGTTATTCATATACCAGAAATGTTTGAAGCTACTGACTGAATCAAAGGAGCTGGCATCTCACTCTCTTTGAATCTTCTTTATCATGCTAAGAGGAGCAGGAAAAAGCAAAAAATTTCAGAATTGCACCTTGCAATGCGGAGAAATTACTGTTTGTGCATTTACAATATTCATTGATTTTTGCCATTGAAAAACGTCCAGAAATGATTGAAGCTACTGACTGAATGAAAGGAGCTGGCATCTCACTCTCTTTGAATCTTCTTTATCATGCTAAGAGGAGCAGGAAAAAGCAAAAAATTTCAGAATTGCACCTTGCAATGCGGAGAAATTACTGTTTGTGCATTTACAATATTCATTGATTTTTGCCATTGAAAAACGTCCAGAAATGATTGAAGCTACTGACTGAATGAAAGGAGCTGGCATCTCACTCTCTTTGAATCTTCTTTATCATGCTAAGAGGAGCAGGAAAAAGCAAAAAATTTCAGAATTGCACCTTGCAATGCGGAGAAATTACTGTTTGTGCATTTACAATATTCATTGATTTTTGCCATTGAAAAACATGTTATTCATATACCAGAAATGTTTGAAGCTACTGACTGAATGAAAGGAGCTGGCACCTCACTCTCTTTGAATCTTCTTTATCATGCTAAGAGGAGCGGGAAAAAGCAAAAAATTTCAGAATTGCACCTTGCAATGCGGAGAAATTACTGTTTGTGCATTTACAATATTCATTGATTTTTGCCATTGAAAAACGTCCAGAAATGATTGAAGCTACTGACTGAATGAAAGGAGCTGGCATCTCACTCTCTTTGAATCTTCTTTATCATGCTAAGAGGAGCAGGAAAAAGCAAAAAATTTCAGAATTGCACCTTGCAATGCGGAGAAATTACTGTTTGTGCATTTACAATATTCATTGATTTTTGCCATTGAAAAACATCATGTTATTCATATACCAGAAATGTTTGAAGCTACTGACTGAATGAAAGGAGCTGACATCTCACTCTCTTTGAATCTTCTTTATCATGCTAAGAGGAGCAGGAAAAAGCAAAAAATTTCAGAATTGCACCTTGCAATGCGGAGAAATTACTGTTTGTGCATTTACAATATTCATTGATTTTTGCCATTGAAAAACGTCCAGAAATGATTGAAGCTACTGACTGAATGAAAGGAGCTGGCATCTCACTCTCTTTGAATCTTCTTTATCATGCTAAGAGGAGCAGGAAAAAGCAAAAAATTTCAGAATTGCACCTTGCAATGCGGAGAAATTACTGTTTGTGCATTTACAATATTCATTGATTTTTGCCATTGAAAAACATCATGTTATTCATATACCAGAAATGTTTGAAGCTACTGACTGAATGAAAGGAGCTGGCATCTCACTCTCTTTGAATCTTCTTTATCATGCTAAGAGGAGCAGGAAAAAGCAAAAAATTTCAGAATTGCACCTTGCAATGTGGAGAAATTACTGTTTGTGCATTTACAATATTCATTGATTTTTGCCATTGAAAAACATCATGTTATTCATATACCAGAAATGTTTGAAGCTACTGACTGAATGAAAGGAGCTGACATCTCACTCTCTTTGAATCTTCTTTATCATGCTAAGAGGAGCAGGAAAAAGCAAAAAATTTCAGAATTGCACCTTGCAATGCGGAGAAATTACTGTTTGTGCATTTACAATATTCATTGATTTTTGCCATTGAAAAACGTCCAGAAATGATTGAAGCTACTAACTGAATGAAAGGAGCTGGCATCTCACTCTCTTTGAATCTTCTTTATCATGCTAAGAGGAGCAGGAAAAAGCAAAAAATTTCAGAATTGCACCTTGCAATGCGGAGAAATTACTGTTTGTGCATTTACAATATTCATTGATTTTTGCCATTGAAAAACATCATGTTATTCATATACCAGAAATGTTTGAAGCTACTGACTGAATGAAAGGAGCTGGCATCTCACTCTCTTTGAATCTTCTTTATCATGCTAAGAGGAGCAGGAAAAAGCAAAAAATTTCAGAATTGCACCTTGCAATGTGGAGAAATTACTGTTTGTGCATTTACAATATTCATTGATTTTTGCCATTGAAAAACATCATGTTATTCATATACCAGAAATGTTTGAAGCTACTGACTGAATGAAAGGAGCTGGCATCTCACTCTCTTTGAATCTTCTTTATCATGCTAAGAGGAGCAGGAAAAAGCAAAAAATTTCAGAATTGCACCTTGCAATGTGGAGAAATTACTGTTTGTGCATTTACAATATTCATTGATTTTTACCATTGAAAAACGTCCAGAAATGATTGAAGCTACTGACTGAATGAAAGTAGCTGGCATCTCACTCTCTTTGAATCTTCTTTATCATGCTAAGAGGAGCAGGAAAAAGCAAAAAATTTCAGACTTGCACCTTGCAATGCGGAGAAATTACTGTTTGTGCATTTACAATATTCATTGATTTTTGCCATTGAAAAACATCATGTTATTCATATACCAGAAATGTTTGAAGCTACTGACTGAATCAAAGGAGCTGGCATCTCACTCTCTTTGAATCTTCTTTATCATGCTAAGAGGAGCAGGAAAAAGCAAAAAAATTCAGAATTGCACCTTGCAATGCGGAGAAATTACTGTTTGTGCATTTACAATATTCATTGATTTTTGCCATTGAAAAACGTCCAGAAATGATTGAAGCTACTGACTGAATGAAAGGAGCTGGCATCTCACTCTCTTTGAATCTTCTTTATCATGCTAAGAGGAGCAGGAAAAAGCAAAAAATTTCAGAATTGCACCTTGCAATGCGGAGAAATTACTGTTTGTGCATATACAATATTCATTGATTTTTGCCATTGAAAAACGTCCAGAAATGATTGAAGCTACTGATTGAATGAAAGGAGCTGGCATCTCACTCTCTTTGAATCTTCTTTATCATGCTAAGAGGAGCAGGAAAAAGCAAAAAATTTCAGAATTGCACCTTGCAATGCGGAGAAATTACTGTTTGTGCATTTACAATATTCATTGATTTTTGCCATTGAAAAACATGTTATTCATATACCAGAAATGTTTGAAGCTACTGACTGAATGAAAGGAGCTGGCACCTCACTCTCTTTGAATCTTCTTTATCATGCTAAGAGGAGCGGGAAAAAGCAAAAAATTTCAGAATTGCACCTTGCAATGCGGAGAAATTACTGTTTGTGCATTTACAATATTCATTGATTTTTGCCATTGAAAAACGTCCAGAAATGATTGAAGGTACTGACTGAATGAAAGGAGCTGGCATCTCACTCTCTTTGAATCTTCTTTATCATGCTAAGAGGAGCAGGAAAAAGCAAAAAATTTCAGAATTGCACCTTGCAATGCGGAGAAATTACTGTTTGTGCATTTACAATATTCATTGATTTTTGCCATTGAAAAACGTCCAGAAATGATTGAAGCTACTGACTGAATGAAAGGAGCTGGCATCTCACTCTCTTTGAATCTTCTTTATCATGCTAAGAGGAGCAGGAAAAAGCAAAAAATTTCAGAATTGCACCTTGCAATGCGGAGAAATTACTGTTTGTGCATTTACAATATTCATTGATTTTTGCCATTGAAAAACATCATGTTATTCATATACCAGAAATGTTTGAAGCTACTGACTGAATGAAAGGAGTTGGCATCTCACTCTCTTTGAATCTTCTTTATCATGCTAAGAGGAGCAGGAAAAAGCAAAAAATTTCAGAATTGCACCTTGCAATGCGGAGAAATTACTGTTTGTGCATTTACAATATTCATTGATTTTTGCCATTGAAAAACATCATGTTATTCATATACCAGAAATGTTTGAAGCTACTGACTGAATGAAAGGAGCAGGCATCTCACTCTCTTTGAATCTTCTTTATCATGCTAAGAGGAGCAGGAAAAAGCAAAAAATTTTAGAATTGCACATTGCAATGTGGAGAAATTACTGTTTGTGCATTTACAATATTCATTGATTTTTACCATTGAAAAACGTCCAGAAATGATTGAAGCTACTGACTGAATGAAAGTAGCTGGCATCTCACTCTCTTTGAATCTTCTTTATCATGCTAAGAGGAGCAGGAAAAAGCAAAAAATTTCAGACTTGCACCTTGCAATGCGGAGAAATTACTGTTTGTGCATTTACAATATTCATTGATTTTTGCCATTGAAAAACATCATGTTATTCATATACCAGAAATGTTTGAAGCTACTGACTGAATGAAAGGAGCTGGCATCTCACTCTCTTTGAATCTTCTTTATCATGCTAAGAGGAGCAGGAAAAAGCAAAAAATTTCAGAATTGCACCTTGCAATGCGGAGAAATTACTGTTTGTGCATTTACAATATTCATTGATTTTTGCCATTGAAAAACGTCCAGAAATGATTGAAGCTACTGACTGAATGAAAGGAGCTGGCATCTCACTCTCTTTGAATCCTCTTTATCATGCTAAGAGGAGCAGGAAAAAGCAAAAAATTTCAGAATTGCACCTTGCAATGCGGAGAAATTACTGTTTGTGCATTTACAATATTCATTGATTTTTGCCATTGAAAAACGTCCAGAAATGATTGAAGCTACTGACTGAATGAAAGGAGCTGGCATCTCACTCTCTTTGAATCTTCTTTATCATGCTAAGAGGAGCAGGAAAAAGCAAAAAATTTCAGAATTGCACCTTGCAATGCGGAGAAATTACTGTTTGTGCATTTACAATATTCATTGATTTTTGCCATTGAAAAACATCATGTTATTCATATACCAGAAATGTTTGAAGCTACTGACTGAATGAAAGGAGCTGACATCTCACTCTCTTTGAATCTTCTTTATCATGCTAAGAGGAGCAGGAAAAAGCAAAAAATTTCAGAATTGCACCTTGCAATGCGGAGAAATTACTGTTTGTGCATTTACAATATTCATTGATTTTTGCCATTGAAAAACGTCCAGAAATGATTGAAGCTACTGACTGAATGAAAGGAGCTGGCATCTCACTCTCTTTGAATCTTCTTTATCATGCTAAGAGGAGCAGGAAAAAGCAAAAAATTTCAGAATTGCACCTTGCAATGCGGAGAAATTACTGTTTGTGCATTTACAATATTCATTGATTTTTGCCATTGAAAAACATCATGTTATTCATATACCAGAAATGTTTGAAGCTACTGACTGAATGAAAGGAGCTGGCATCTCACTCTCTTTGAATCTTCTTTATCATGCTAAGAGGAGCAGGAAAAAGCAAAAAATTTCAGAATTGCACCTTGCAATGTGGAGAAATTACTGTTTGTGCATTTACAATATTCATTGATTTTTACCATTGAAAAACGTCCAGAAATGATTGAAGCTACTGACTGAATGAAAGTAGCTGGCATCTCACTCTCTTTGAATCTTCTTTATCATGCTAAGAGGAGCAGGAAAAAGCAAAAAATTTCAGACTTGCACCTTGCAATGCGGAGAAATTACTGTTTGTGCATTTACAATATTCATTGATTTTTGCCATTGAAAAACATCATGTTATTCATATACCAGAAATGTTTGAAGCTACTGACTGAATGAAAGGAGCTGGCATCTCACTCTCTTTGAATCTTCTTTATCATGCTAAGAGGAGCAGGAAAAAGCAAAAAATTTCAGAATTGCACCTTGCAATGTGGAGAAATTACTGTTTGTGCATTTACAATATTCATTGATTTTTACCATTGAAAAACGTCCAGAAATGATTGAAGCTACTGACTGAATGAAAGTAGCTGGCATCTCACTCTCTTTGAATCTTCTTTATCATGCTAAGAGGAGCAGGAAAAAGCAAAAAATTTCAGACTTGCACCTTGCAATGCGGAGAAATTACTGTTTGTGCATTTACAATATTCATTGATTTTTGCCATTGAAAAACATCATGTTATTCATATACCAGAAATGTTTGAAGCTACTGACTGAATCAAAGGAGCTGGCACCTCACTCTCTTTGAATCTTCTTTATCATGCTAAGAGGAGCGGGAAAAAGCAAAAAATTTCAGAATTGCACCTTGCAATGCGGAGAAATTACTGTTTGTGCATTTACAATATTCATTGATTTTTGCCATTGAAAAACGTCCAGAAATGATTGAAGCTACTGACTGAATGAAAGGAGCTGGCATCTCACTCTCTTTGAATCTTCTTTATCATGCTAAGAGGAGCAGGAAAAAGCAAAAAATTTCAGAATTGCACCTTGCAATGCGGAGAAATTACTGTTTGTGCATTTACAATATTCATTGATTTTTGCCATTGAAAAACATCATGTTATTCATATACCAGAAATGTTTGAAGCTACTGACTGAATGAAAGGAGCTGACATCTCACTCTCTTTGAATCTTCTTTATCATGCTAAGAGGAGCAGGAAAAAGCAAAAAATTTCAGAATTGCACCTTGCAATGCGGAGAAATTACTGTTTGTGCATTTACAATATTCATTGATTTTTGCCATTGAAAAACGTCCAGAAATGATTGAAGCTACTGACTGAATGAAAGGAGCTGGCATCTCACTCTCTTTGAATCTTCTTTATCATGCTAAGAGGAGCAGGAAAAAGCAAAAAATTTCAGAATTGCACCTTGCAATGCGGAGAAATTACTGTTTGTGCATTTACAATATTCATTGATTTTTGCCATTGAAAAACATCATGTTATTCATATACCAGAAATGTTTGAAGCTACTGACTGAATGAAAGGAGCTGGCATCTCACTCTCTTTGAATCTTCTTTATCATGCTAAGAGGAGCAGGAAAAAGCAAAAAATTTCAGAATTGCACCTTGCAATGTGGAGAAATTACTGTTTGTGCATTTACAATATTCATTGATTTTTGCCATTGAAAAACATCATGTTATTCATATACCAGAAATGTTTGAAGCTACTGACTGAATGAAAGGAGCTGACATCTCACTCTCTTTGAATCTTCTTTATCATGCTAAGAGGAGCAGGAAAAAGCAAAAAATTTCAGAATTGCACCTTGCAATGCGGAGAAATTACTGTTTGTGCATTTACAATATTCATTGATTTTTGCCATTGAAAAACGTCCAGAAATGATTGAAGCTACTAACTGAATGAAAGGAGCTGGCATCTCACTCTCTTTGAATCTTCTTTATCATGCTAAGAGGAGCAGGAAAAAGCAAAAAATTTCAGAATTGCACCTTGCAATGCGGAGAAATTACTGTTTGTGCATTTACAATATTCATTGATTTTTGCCATTGAAAAACATCATGTTATTCATATACCAGAAATGTTTGAAGCTACTGACTGAATGAAAGGAGCTGGCATCTCACTCTCTTTGAATCTTCTTTATCATGCTAAGAGGAGCAGGAAAAAGCAAAAAATTTCAGAATTGCACCTTGCAATGTGGAGAAATTACTGTTTGTGCATTTACAATATTCATTGATTTTTGCCATTGAAAAACATCATGTTATTCATATACCAGAAATGTTTGAAGCTACTGACTGAATGAAAGGAGCTGGCATCTCACTCTCTTTGAATCTTCTTTATCATGCTAAGAGGAGCAGGAAAAAGCAAAAAATTTCAGAATTGCACCTTGCAATGTGGAGAAATTACTGTTTGTGCATTTACAATATTCATTGATTTTTACCATTGAAAAACGTCCAGAAATGATTGAAGCTACTGACTGAATGAAAGTAGCTGGCATCTCACTCTCTTTGAATCTTCTTTATCATGCTAAGAGGAGCAGGAAAAAGCAAAAAATTTCAGACTTGCACCTTGCAATGCGGAGAAATTACTGTTTGTGCATTTACAATATTCATTGATTTTTGCCATTGAAAAACATCATGTTATTCATATACCAGAAATGTTTGAAGCTACTGACTGAATGAAAGGAGCTGGCATCTCACTCTCTTTGAATCTTCTTTATCATGCTAAGAGGAGCAGGAAAAAGCAAAAAAATTCAGAATTGCACCTTGCAATGTGGAGAAATTACTGTTTGTGCATTTACAATATTCATTGATTTTTACCATTGAAAAACGTCCAGAAATGATTGAAGCTACTGACTGAATGAAAGTAGCTGGCATCTCACTCTCTTTGAATCTTCTTTATCATGCTAAGAGGAGCAGGAAAAAGCAAAAAATTTCAGACTTGCACCTTGCAATGCGGAGAAATTACTGTTTGTGCATTTACAATATTCATTGATTTTTGCCATTGAAAAACATCATGTTATTCATATACCAGAAATGTTTGAAGCTACTGACTGAATCAAAGGAGCTGGCATCTCACTCTCTTTGAATCTTCTTTATCATGCTAAGAGGAGCAGGAAAAAGCAAAAAAATTCAGAATTGCACCTTGCAATGCGGAGAAATTACTGTTTGTGCATTTACAATATTCATTGATTTTTGCCATTGAAAAACGTCCAGAAATGATTGAAGCTACTGACTGAATGAAAGGAGCTGGCATCTCACTCTCTTTGAATCTTCTTTATCATGCTAAGAGGAGCAGGAAAAAGCAAAAAATTTCAGAATTGCACCTTGCAATGCGGAGAAATTACTGTTTGTGCATATACAATATTCATTGATTTTTGCCATTGAAAAACGTCCAGAAATGATTGAAGCTACTGACTGAATGAAAGGAGCTGGCATCTCACTCTCTTTGAATCTTCTTTATCATGCTAAGAGGAGCAGGAAAAAGCAAAAAATTTCAGAATTGCACCTTGCAATGCGGAGAAATTACTGTTTGTGCATTTACAATATTCATTGATTTTTGCCATTGAAAAACATGTTATTCATATACCAGAAATGTTTGAAGCTACTGACTGAATGAAAGGAGCTGGCACCTCACTCTCTTTGAATCTTCTTTATCATGCTAAGAGGAGCGGGAAAAAGCAAAAAATTTCAGAATTGCACCTTGCAATGCGGAGAAATTACTGTTTGTGCATTTACAATATTCATTGATTTTTGCCATTGAAAAACGTCCAGAAATGATTGAAGGTACTGACTGAATGAAAGGAGCTGGCATCTCACTCTCTTTGAATCTTCTTTATCATGCTAAGAGGAGCAGGAAAAAGCAAAAAATTTCAGAATTGCACCTTGCAATGCGGAGAAATTACTGTTTGTGCATTTACAATATTCATTGATTTTTGCCATTGAAAAACGTCCAGAAATGATTGAAGCTACTGACTGAATGAAAGGAGCTGGCATCTCACTCTCTTTGAATCTTCTTTATCATGCTAAGAGGAGCAGGAAAAAGCAAAAAATTTCAGAATTGCACCTTGCAATGCGGAGAAATTACTGTTTGTGCATTTACAATATTCATTGATTTTTGCCATTGAAAAACATCATGTTATTCATATACCAGAAATGTTTGAAGCTACTGACTGAATGAAAGGAGCTGGCACCTCACTCTCTTTGAATCTTCTTTATCATGCTAAGAGGAGCGGGAAAAAGCAAAAAATTTCAGAATTGCACCTTGCAATGCGGAGAAATTACTGTTTGTGCATTTACAATATTCATTGATTTTTGCCATTGAAAAACGTCCAGAAATGATTGAAGGTACTGACTGAATGAAAGGAGCTGGCATCTCACTCTCTTTGAATCTTCTTTATCATGCTAAGAGGAGCGGGAAAAAGCAAAAAATTTCAGAATTGCACCTTGCAATGCGGAGAAATTACTGTTTGTGCATTTACAATATTCATTGATTTTTGCCATTGAAAAACGTCCAGAAATGATTGAAGGTACTGACTGAATGAAAGGAGCTGGCATCTCACTCTCTTTGAATCTTCTTTATCATGCTAAGAGGAGCAGGAAAAAGCAAAAAATTTCAGAATTGCACCTTGCAATGCGGAGAAATTACTGTTTGTGCATTTACAATATTCATTGATTTTTACCATTGAAAAACGTCCAGAAATGATTGAAGCTACTGACTGAATGAAAGTAGCTGGCATCTCACTCTCTTTGAATCTTCTTTATCATGCTAAGAGGAGCAGGAAAAAGCAAAAAATTTCAGACTTGCACCTTGCAATGCGGAGAAATTACTGTTTGTGCATTTACAATATTCATTGATTTTTGCCATTGAAAAACATCATGTTATTCATATACCAGAAATGTTTGAAGCTACTGACTGAATGAAAGGAGCTGGCATCTCACTCTCTTTGAATCTTCTTTATCATGCTAAGAGGAGCAGGAAAAAGCAAAAAATTTCAGAATTGCACCTTGCAAAGTGGAGAAATTACTGTTTGTGCATTTACAATATTCATTGATTTTTACCATTGAAAAACGTCCAGAAATGATTGAAGCTACTGACTGAATGAAAGGAGCTGGCATCTCACTCTCTTTGAATCTTCTTTATCATGCTAAGAGGAGCAGGAAAAAGCAAAAAATTTCAGAATTGCACCTTGCAATGCGGAGAAATTACTGTTTGTGCATTTACAATATTCATTGATTTTTGCCATGGAAAAACGTCCAGAAATGATTGAAGCTACTGACTGAATGAAAGGAGCTGGCATCTCACTCTCTTTGAATCTTCTTTATCATGCTAAGAGGAGCAGGAAAAAGCAAAAAATTTCAGAATTGCACCTTGCAATGCGGAGAAATTACTGTTTGTGCATTTACAATATTCATTGATTTTTGCCATTGAAAAACATCATGTTATTCATATACCAGAAATGATTGAAGCTACTGACTGAATGAAAGGAGCTGGCATCTCACTCTCTTTGAATCTTCTTTATCATGCTAAGAGGAGCAGGAAAAAGCAAAAAATTTCAGAATTGCACCTTGCAATGCGGAGAAATTACTGTTTGTGCATTTACAATATTCATTGATTTTTGCCATTGAAAAACGTCCAGAAATGATTGAAGCTACTGACTGAATGAAAGGAGCTGGCATCTCACTCTCTTTGAATCTTCTTTATCATGCTAAGAGGAGCAGGAAAAAGCAAAAAATTTCAGAATTGCACCTTGCAATGCGGAGAAATTACTGTTTGTGCATTTACAATATTCATTGATTTTTGCGATTGAAAAACATCATGTTATTAATATACCAGAAATGATTGAAGCTACAGACTGAATGAAAGGAGCTGGCATCTCACTCTCTTTGAATCTTCTTTATCATGCTAAGAGGAGCAGGAAAAAGTAAAAAATTTCAGAATTGCACCTTGCAATGCGGAGAAATTACTGTTTGTGCATTTACAATATTCAATGATTTTTGCCATTGAAAAACGTCCAGAAATGATTGAAGCTACTGACTGAATGAAAGGAGCTGGCATCTCACTCTCTTTGAATCTTGTTTATCATGCTAAGAGGAGCAGGAAAAAGCAAAAAATTTCAGAATTGCACCTTGCAATGCGGAGAAATTACTGTTTGTGCATTTACAATATTCATTGATTTTTGCCATTGAAAAACGTCCAGAAATGATTGAAGCTACTGACTGAATGAAAGGAGCTGGCATCTCACTCTCTTTGAATCTTCTTTATCATGCTAAGAGGAGCAGGAAAAAGCAAAAAATTTCAGAATTGCACCTTGCAATGCGGAGAAATTACTGTTTGTGCATTTACAATATTCATTGATTTTTGCTATTGAAAAACATCATGTTATTCATATACCAGAAATGATTGAAGCTACTGACTGAATGAAAGGAGCTGGCATCTCACTCTCTTTGAATCTTCTTTATCATGCTAAGAGGAGCAGGAAAAAGCAAAAAATTTCAGAATTGCACCTTGCAATGCGGAGAAATTACAGTTTGTGCATTTACAATATTCATTGATTTTTGCCATTGAAAAACGTCCAGAAATGATTGAAGCTACTGACTGAATGAAAGGAGCTGGCATCTCACTCTCTTTGAATCTTCTTTATCATGCTAAGAGGAGCAGGAAAAAGCAAAAAATTTCAGAATTGCACCTTGCAATGCGGAGAAATTACTGTTTGTGCATTTACAATATTCATTGATTTTTGCCATTGAAAAACGTCCAGAAATGATTGAAGGTACTGACTGAATGAAAGGAGCTGGCATCTCACTCTCTTTGAATATTCTTTATCATGCTAAGAGGAGCAGGAAAAAGCAAAAAATTTCAGAATTGCACCTTGCAATGCGGAGAAATTACTGTTTGTGCATTTACAATATTCATTGATTTTTGCCATTGAAAAACGTCCAGAAATGATTGAAGCTACTGACTGAATGAAAGGAGCTGGCATCTCACTCTCTTTGAATCTTCTTTATCATGCTAAGAGGAGCAGGAAAAAGCAAAAAATTTCAGAATTGCACCTTGCAATGCGGAGAAATTACTGTTTGTGCATTTACAATATTCATTGATTTTTGCCATTGAAAAATGTCCAGAAATGATTGAAGCTACTGACTGAATGAAAGGAGCTGGCATCTCACTCTCTTTGAATCTTCTTTATCATGCTAAGAGGAGCAGGAAAAAGCAAAAAATTTCAGAATTGCGCCTTGCAATGCGGAGAAATTAATGTTTGTGCATTTTACAAAATTCATTGATTTTTGCCATTGAAAAACATCATGTTATTCATATACCAGAAATGATTGAAGCTACTGACTGAAGGAAAGGAGCTGGCATCTCACTCTCTTTGAATCTTCTTTATCATGCTAAGAGGAGCAGGAAAAAGCAAAAAATTTCAGAATTGCACCTTGCAATGCGGAGAAATTACTGTTTGTGCATTTACAATATTCATTGATTTTTGCCATTGAAAAACATCCAGAAATGATTGAAGCTACTGACTGAATGAAAGGAGCTGGCATCTCACTCTCTTTGAATCTTCTTTATCATGCTAAGAGGAGCAGGAAAAAGCAAAAAATTTCAGAATTGCACCTTGCAATGCGGAGAAATTACTGTTTGTGCATTTACAATATTCATTGATTTTTGCGATTGAAAAACATCATGTTATTCATATACCAGAAATGATTGAAGCTACTGAGTGAATGAAAGGAGCTGGCATCTCACTCTCTTTGAATCTTCTTTATCATGCTAAGAGGAGCAGGAAAAAGTAAAAAATTTCAGAATTGCACCTTGCAATGCGGAGAAATTACTGTTTGTGCATTTACAATATTCAATGATTTTTGCCATTGAAAAACATCCAGAAATGATTGAAGCTACTGACTGAATGAAAGGAGCTGACATCTCACTCTCTTTGAATCTTGTTTATCATGCTAAGAGGAGCAGGAAAAAGCAAAAAATTTCAGAATTGCACCTTGCAATGCGGAGAAATTACTGTTTGTGCATTTACAATATTCATTGATTTTTGCCATTGAAAAACGTCCAGAAATGATTGAAGCTACTGACTGAATGAAAGGAGCTGGCATCTCACTCTCTTTGAATCTTCTTTATCATGCTAAGAGGAGCAGGAAAAAACAAAAAATTTCAGAATTGCACCTTGCAATGCGGAGAAATTACTGTTTGTGCATTTACAATATTCATTGATTTTTGCCATTGAAAAACGTCCAGAAATGTTTGAAACTACTGACTGAATGAAAGGAGCTGGCATCTCACTCTCTTTGAATCTTCTTTATCATGCTAAGAGGAGCAGGAAAAAGCAAAAAATTTCAGAATTGCACCTTGCAATGCGGAGAAATTACTGTTTGTGCATTTACAATATTCATTGATTTTTGCCATTGAAAAACATGTTATTCATATACCAGAAATGTTTGAAGCTCCTGACTGAATGAAAGGAGCTGGCACCTCACTCTCTTTGAATCTTCTTTATCATGCTAAGAGGAGCAGGAAAAAGGAAAAATTTCAGAATTGCACCTTGCAATGCGGAGAAATTACTGTTTGTGCATTTACAATATTCATTGATTTTTGCCATTGAAAAACGTCCAGAAATGATTGAAGCTACTGACTGAATGAAAGGAGCTGTCATCTCACTCTCTTTGAATCTTCTTTATCATGCTAAGAGGAGCAGGAAAAAGCAAAAAATTTCAGAATTGCACCTTGCAATGCGGAGAAATTACTGTTTGTGCATTTACAATATTCATTGATTTTTGCCATTGAAAAATGTCCAGAAATGATTGAAGCTACTGACTGAATGAAAGGAGCTGGCATCTCACTCTCTTTGAATCTTCTTTATCATGCTAAGAGGAGCAGGAAAAAGCAAAAAATTTCAGAATTGCACCTTGCAATGCGGAGAAATTACTGTTTGTGCATTTAGAAAATTCATTGATTTTTGCCATTGAAAAACATCATGTTATTCATATGCCAGAAATGATTGACGCTACTGACTGAAGGAAAGGAGCTGGCATCTCACTCTCTTTGAATCTTCTTTATCATGCTAAGAGGAGCAGGAAAAAGCAAAAAATTTCAGAATTGCACCTTGCAATGCGGAGAAATTACTGTTTGTGCATTTACAATATTCATTGATTTTTGCCATTGAAAAACGTCCAGAAATGATTGAAGCTACTGACTGAATGAAAGGAGCTGGCATCTCACTCTCTTTGAATCTTCTTTATCATGCTAAGAGGAGCAGGAAAAAGCAAAAAATTTCAGAATTGCACCTTGCAATGCGGAGAAATTACTGTTTGTGCATTTACAATATTCATTGATTTTTGCCATTGAAAAACGTCCAGAAATGATTGAAGCTACTGACTGAATGAAAGGAGCTGGCATTTCACTCTCTTTGAATCTTCTTTATCATGCTAAGAGGAGCAGGAAAAAGCAAAAAATTTCAGAATTGCACCTTGCCATGCGGAGAAATTACTGTTTGTGCATTTACAATATTCATTGATTTTTGCCATTGAAAAATGTCCAGAAATGATTGAAGCTACTGACTGAACGAAAGGAGCTGGCATCTCACTCTCTTTGAATCTTCTTTATCATGCTAAGAGGAGCAGGAAAAAGCAAAAAAATTCAGAATTGCGCTTTGCAATGCGGAGAAATTACTGTTTGTGCATTTACAAAATTCATTGATTTTTGCCATTGAAAAACATCATGTTATTCATATACCAGAAATGATTGAAGCTACTGACTGAAGGAAAGGAGCTGGCATCTCACTCTCTTTGAATCTTCTTTATCATGCTAAGAGGAGCAGGAAAAAGCAAAAAATTTCAGAATTGCACCTTGCAATGCGGAGAAATTACTGTTTGTGCATTTCCAATATTCATTGATTTTTGCCATTGAAAAACATCCAGAAATGATTGAAGCTACTGACTGAATGAAAGGAGCTGGCATCTCACTCTCTTTGAATCTTCTTTATCATGCTAAGCGGAGCAGGAAAAAGCAAAAAATTTCAGAATTGCACCTTGCAATGCGGAGAAATTACTGTTTGTGCATTTACAATATTCATTGATTTTTGCGATTGAAAAACATCATGTTATTCATATACCAGAAATGATTGAAGCTACTGACTGAATGAAAGGAGCTGGCATCTCACTCTCTTTGAATCTTCTTTATCATGCTAAGAGGAGCAGGAAAAAGTAAAAAATTTCAGAATTGCACCTTGCAATGCGGAGAAATTACTGTTTGTGCATTTACAATATTCATTGATTTTTGCCATTGAAAAACGTCCAGAAATGATTGAAGCTACTGACTGAATGAAAGGAGCTGGCATCTCACTCTCTTTGAATCTTCTTTATCATGCTAAGAGGAGCAGGAAAAAGCAAAAAATTTCAGAATTGCACCTTGCAATGCGGAGAAATTACTGTTTGTGCATTTACAATATTCATTGATTTTTGCCATTGAAAAACGTCCAGAAATGATTGAAGCTACTGACTGAATGAAAGGAGCTGGCATCTCACTCTCTTTGAATCTTCTTTATCATGCTAAGAGGAGCAGGAAAAAGCAAAAAATTTCAGAATTGCACCTTGCAATGCGGAGAAATTACTGTTTGTGCATTTACAATATTCATTGATTTTTGCCATTGAAAAACGTCCAGAAATGATTGAAGCTACTGACTGAATGAAAGGAGCTGGCATCTCACTCTCTTTGAATCTTCTTTATCATGCTAAGAGGAGCAGGAAAAAGCAAAAAATTTCAGAATTGCACCTTGCAATGCGGAGAAATTACTGTTTGTGCATTTACAATATTCATTGATTTTTGCCATTGAAAAACATCATGTTATTCATATACCAGAAATGATTGAAGCTACTGACTGAATGAAAGGAGCTGGCATCTCACTCTCTTTGAATCTTCTTTATCATGCTAAGAGGAGCAGGAAAAAGTAAAAAATTTCAGAATTGCACCTTGCAATGCGGAGAAATTACTGTTTGTGCATTTATAATATTCAATGATTTTTGCCATTGAAAAACGTCCAGAAATGATTGAAGCTACTGACTGAACGAAAGGAGCTGGCATCTCACTCTCTTTGAATCTTCTTTATCATGCTAAGAGGAGCAGGAAAAAGCAAAAAATTTCAGAATTGCACCTTGCAATGCGGAGAAATTACTGTTTGTGCATTTACAATATTCATTGATTTTTGCCATTGAAAAACATCATGTTATTCATATACCAGAAATGTTTGAAGCTACTGACTGAATGAAAGGAGCTGGCATCTCACTCTCTTTGAATCTTCTTTATCATGCTAAGAGGAGCAGGAAAAAGCAAAAAATTTCAGAATTGCACCTTGCAATGCGGAGAAATTACTGTTTGTGAATTTACAATATTCATTGATTTTTGCCATTGAAAAACGTCCAGAAATGATTGAAGCTACTGACTGAATGAAAGGAGCTGGCATCTCACTCTCTTTGAATCTTCTTTATCATGCTAAGAGGAGCAGGAAAAAGCAAAAAATTTCAGAATTGCACCTTGCAATGCGGAGAAATTACTGTTTGTGCATTTACAATATTCATTGATTTTTGCCATTGAAAAACATCCAGAAATGATTGAAGCTACTGACTGAATGAAAGGAACTGGCATCTCACTCTCTTTGAATCTTGTTTATCATGCTAAGAGGAGCAGGAAAAAGCAAAAAATTTCAGAATTGCACCTTGCAATGCGGAGAAATTACAGTTTGTGCATTTACAATATTCATTGATTTTTGCCATTGAAAAACGTCCAGAAATGATTGAAGCTACTGACTGAATGAAAGGAGCTGGCATCTCACTCTCTTTGAATCTTCTTTATCATGCTAAGAGGAGCAGGAAAAAGCAAAAAATTTCAGAATTGCACCTTGCAATGCGGAGAAATTACTGTTTGTGCATTTACAATATTCATTGATTTTTGCCATTGAAAAACATCATGTTATTCATATACCAGAAATGATTGAAGCTACTGACTGAATGAAAGGAGCTGGCATCTCACTCTCTTTGAATCTTCTTTATCATGCTAAGAGGAGCAGGAAAAAGTAAAAAATTTCAGAATTGCACCTTGCAATGCGGAGAAATTACTGTTTGTGCATTTATAATATTCAATGATTTTTGCCATTGAAAAACGTCCAGAAATGATTGAAGCTACTGACTGAACGAAAGGATCTGGCATCTCACTCTCTTTGAATCTTCTTTATCATGCTAAGAGGAGCAGGAAAAAGCAAAAAATTTCAGAATTGCACCTTGCAATGCGGAGAAATTACTGTTTGTGCATTTACAATATTCATTGATTTTTGCCATTGAAAAACATCCAGAAATGATTGAAGCTACTGACTGAATGAAAGGAGCTGGCATCTCACTCTCTTTGAATCTTCTTTATCATGCTAAGAGGAGCAGGAAAAAGCAAAAAATTTCAGAATTGCACCTTGCAATGCGGAGAAATTACTGTTTGTGCATTTACAATATTCATTGATTTTTGCCATTGAAAAACATCATGTTATTCATATACCAGAAATGTTTGAAGCTACTGACTGAATGAAAGGAGCTGACATCTCACTCTCTTTGAATCTTCTTTATCATGCTAAGAGGAGCAGGAAAAAGCAAAAAATTTCAGAATTGCACCTTGCAATGCGGAGAAATTACTGTTTGTGCATTTACAATATTCATTGATTTTTGCCATTGAAAAACATCCAGAAATGATTGAAGCTACTGACTGAATGAAAGGAGCTGGCATCTCACTCTCTTTGAATCTTCTTTATCATGCTAAGAGGAGCAGGAAAAAGCAAAAAATTTCAGAATTGCACCTTGCAATGCGGAGAAATTACTGTTTGTGCATTTACAATATTCATTGATTTTTGCCATTGAAAAACATCATGTTATTCATATACCAGAAATGTTTGAAGCTACTGACTGAATGAAAGGAGCTGGCATCTCACTCTCTTTGAATCTTCTTTATCATGCTAAGAGGAGCAGGAAAAAGCAAAAAATTTCAGAATTGCACCTTGCAATGCGGAGAAATTACTGTTTGTGCATTTACAATATTCATTGATTTTTGCCATTGAAAAACATCATGTTATTCATATACCAGAAATGTTTGAAGCTACTGACTGAATGAAAGGAGCTGGCATCTCACTCTCTTTGAATCTTCTTTATCATGCTAAGAGGAGCAGGAAAAAGCAAAAAATTTCAGAATTGCACCTTGCAATGTGGAGAAATTACTGTTTGTGCATTTACAATATTCATTGATTTTTACCATTGAAAAACGTCCAGAAATGATTGAAGCTACTGACTGAATGAAAGTAACTGGCATCTCACTCTCTTTGAATCTTCTTTATCATGCTAAGAGGAGCAGGAAAAAGCAAAAAATTTCAGACTTGCACCTTGCAATGCGGAGAAATTACTGTTTGTGCATTTACAATATTCATTGATTTTTGCCATTGAAAAACATCATGTTATTCATATACCAGAAATGTTTGAAGCTACTGACTGAATGAAAGGAGCTGGCATCTCACTCTCTTTGAATCTTCTTTATCATGCTAAGAGGAGCAGGAAAAAGCAAAAAATTTCAGAATTGCACCTTGCAATGCGGAGAAATTACTGTTTGTGCATTTACAATATTCATTGATTTTTGCCATTGAAAAACGTCCAGAAATGATTGAAGCTACTGACTGAATGAAAGGAGCTGGCATCTCACTCTCTTTGAATCTTCTTTATCATGCTAAGAGGAGCAGGAAAAATCAAAAAATTTCAGAATTGCACCTTGCAATGCGGAGAAATTACTGTTTGTGCATTTACAATATTCATTGATTTTTGCCATTGAAAAACATGTTATTCATATACCAGAAATGTTTGAAGCTACTGACTGAATGAAAGGAGCTGGCACATCACTCTCTTTGTATCTTCTTTATCATGCTAAGAGGAGCGGGAAAAAGCAAAAAATTTCAGAATTGCACCTTGCAATGCGGAGAAATTACTGTTTGTGCATTTACAATATTCATTGATTTTTGCCACTGAAAAACGTCCAGAAATGATTGAAGCTACTGACTGAATGAAAGGAGCTGGCATCTCACTCTCTTTGAATCTTCTTTATCATACTAAGAGGAGCAGGAAAAAGCAAAAAATTTCAGAATTGCACCTTGCAATGCGGAGAAATTACAGTTTGTGCATTTACAATATTCATTGATTTTTGCCATTGAAAAACATCCAGAAATGATTGAAGCTACTGACTGAATGAAAGGAGCTGGCATCTCACTCTCTTTGAATCTTCTTTATCATGCTAAGAGGAGCAGGAAAAAGCAAAAAATTTCAGAATTGCACCTTGCAATGCGGAGAAATTACTGTTTGTGCATTTACAATATTCATTGATTTTTGCCATTGAAAAACATCATGTTATTCATATACCAGAAATGTTTGAAGCTACTGACTGAATGAAAGGAGCTGGCATCTCACTCTCTTTGAATCTTCTTTATCATGCTAAGAGGAGCAGGAAAAAGCAAAAAATTTCAGAATTGCACCTTGCAATGTGGAGAAATTACTGTTTGTGCATTTACAATATTCATTGATTTTTGCCATTGAAAAACGTCCAGAAATGATTGAAGGTACTGACTGAATGAAAGGAGCTGGCATCTCACTCTCTTTGAATCTTCTTTATCATGCTAAGAGGAGCAGGAAAAAGCAAAAAATTTCAGAATTGCACCTTGCAATGCGGAGAAATTACTGTTTGTGCATTTACAATATTCATTGATTTTTGCCATTGAAAAACGTCCAGAAATGATTGAAGCTACTGACTGAATGAAAGGAGCTGGCATCTCACTCTCTTTGAATCTTCTTTATCATGCTAAGAGGAGCAGGAAAAAGCAAAAAATTTCAGAATTGCACCTTGCAATGCGGAGAAATTACTGTTTGTGCATTTACAATATTCATTGATTTTTGCCATTGAAAAACATCATGTTATTCATATACCAGAAATGTTTGAAGCTACTGACTGAATGAAAGGAGTTGGCATCTCACTCTCTTTGAATCTTCTTTATCATGCTAAGAGGAGCAGGAAAAAGCAAAAAATTTCAGAATTGCACCTTGCAATGCGGAGAAATTACTGTTTGTGCATTTACAATATTCATTGATTTTTGCCATTGAAAAACATCATGTTATTCATATACCAGAAATGTTTGAAGCTACTGACTGAATGAAAGGAGCAGGCATCTCACTCTCTTTGAATCTTCTTTATCATGCTAAGAGGAGCAGGAAAAAGCAAAAAATTTTAGAATTGCACATTGCAATGTGGAGAAATTACTGTTTGTGCATTTACAATATTCATTGATTTTTACCATTGAAAAACGTCCAGAAATGATTGAAGCTACTGACTGAATGAAAGTAGCTGGCATCTCACTCTCTTTGAATCTTCTTTATCATGCTAAGAGGAGCAGGAAAAAGCAAAAAATTTCAGACTTGCACCTTGCAATGCGGAGAAATTACTGTTTGTGCATTTACAATATTCATTGATTTTTGCCATTGAAAAACATCATGTTATTCATATACCAGAAATGTTTGAAGCTACTGACTGAATGAAAGGAGCTGGCATCTCACTCTCTTTGAATCTTCTTTATCATGCTAAGAGGAGCAGGAAAAAGCAAAAAATTTCAGAATTGCACCTTGCAATGCGGAGAAATTACTGTTTGTGCATTTACAATATTCATTGATTTTTGCCATTGAAAAACGTCCAGAAATGATTGAAGCTACTGACTGAATGAAAGGAGCTGGCATCTCACTCTCTTTGAATCCTCTTTATCATGCTAAGAGGAGCAGGAAAAAGCAAAAAATTTCAGAATTGCACCTTGCAATGCGGAGAAATTACTGTTTGTGCATTTACAATATTCATTGATTTTTGCCATTGAAAAACGTCCAGAAATGATTGAAGCTACTGACTGAATGAAAGGAGCTGGCATCTCACTCTCTTTGAATCTTCTTTATCATGCTAAGAGGAGCAGGAAAAAGCAAAAAATTTCAGAATTGCACCTTGCAATGCGGAGAAATTACTGTTTGTGCATTTACAATATTCATTGATTTTTGTCATTGAAAAACATCATGTTATTCATATACCAGAAATGTTTGAAGCTACTGACTGAATGAAAGGAGCTGACATCTCACTCTCTTTGAATCTTCTTTATCATGCTAAGAGGAGCAGGAAAAAGCAAAAAATTTCAGAATTGCACCTTGCAATGCGGAGAAATTACTGTTTGTGCATTTACAATATTCATTGATTTTTGCCATTGAAAAACGTCCAGAAATGATTGAAGCTACTGACTGAATGAAAGGAGCTGGCATCTCACTCTCTTTGAATCTTCTTTATCATGCTAAGAGGAGCAGGAAAAAGCAAAAAATTTCAGAATTGCACCTTGCAATGCGGAGAAATTACTGTTTGTGCATTTACAATATTCATTGATTTTTGCCATTGAAAAACATCATGTTATTCATATACCAGAAATGTTTGAAGCTACTGACTGAATGAAAGGAGCTGGCATCTCACTCTCTTTGAATCTTCTTTATCATGCTAAGAGGAGCAGGAAAAAGCAAAAAATTTCAGAATTGCACCTTGCAATGTGGAGAAATTACTGTTTGTGCATTTACAATATTCATTGATTTTTACCATTGAAAAACGTCCAGAAATGATTGAAGCTACTGACTGAATGAAAGTAGCTGGCATCTCACTCTCTTTGAATCTTCTTTATCATGCTAAGAGGAGCAGGAAAAAGCAAAAAATTTCAGACTTGCACCTTGCAATGCGGAGAAATTACTGTTTGTGCATTTACAATATTCATTGATTTTTGCCATTGAAAAACATCATGTTATTCATATACCAGAAATGTTTGAAGCTACTGACTGAATGAAAGGAGCTGGCATCTCACTCTCTTTGAATCTTCTTTATCATGCTAAGAGGAGCAGGAAAAAGCAAAAAATTTCAGAATTGCACCTTGCAATGTGGAGAAATTACTGTTTGTGCATTTACAATATTCATTGATTTTTACCATTGAAAAACGTCCAGAAATGATTGAAGCTACTGACTGAATGAAAGTAGCTGGCATCTCACTCTCTTTGAATCTTCTTTATCATGCTAAGAGGAGCAGGAAAAAGCAAAAAATTTCAGACTTGCACCTTGCAATGCGGAGAAATTACTGTTTGTGCATTTACAATATTCATTGATTTTTGCCATTGAAAAACATCATGTTATTCATATACCAGAAATGTTTGAAGCTACTGACTGAATCAAAGGAGCTGGCATCTCACTCTCTTTGAATCTTCTTTATCATGCTAAGAGGAGCAGGAAAAAGCAAAAAATTTCAGAATTGCACCTTGCAATGCGGAGAAATTACTGTTTGTGCATTTACAATATTCATTGATTTTTGCCATTGAAAAACGTCCAGAAATGATTGAAGCTACTGACTGAATGAAAGGAGCTGGCATCTCACTCTCTTTGAATCTTCTTTATCATGCTAAGAGGAGCAGGAAAAAGCAAAAAATTTCAGAATTGCACCTTGCAATGCGGAGAAATTACTGTTTGTGCATTTACAATATTCATTGATTTTTGCCATTGAAAAACGTCCAGAAATGATTGAAGCTACTGACTGAATGAAAGGAGCTGGCATCTCACTCTCTTTGAATCTTCTTTATCATGCTAAGAGGAGCAGGAAAAAGCAAAAAATTTCAGAATTGCACCTTGCAATGCGGAGAAATTACTGTTTGTGCATTTACAATATTCATTGATTTTTGCCATTGAAAAACATGTTATTCATATACCAGAAATGTTTGAAGCTACTGACTGAATGAAAGGAGCTGGCACCTCACTCTCTTTGAATCTTCTTTATCATGCTAAGAGGAGCGGGAAAAAGCAAAAAATTTCAGAATTGCACCTTGCAATGCGGAGAAATTACTGTTTGTGCATTTACAATATTCATTGATTTTTGCCATTGAAAAACGTCCAGAAATGATTGAAGCTACTGACTGAATGAAAGGAGCTGGCATCTCACTCTCTTTGAATCTTCTTTATCATGCTAAGAGGAGCAGGAAAAAGCAAAAAATTTCAGAATTGCACCTTGCAATGCGGAGAAATTACTGTTTGTGCATTTACAATATTCATTGATTTTTGCCATTGAAAAACATCATGTTATTCATATACCAGAAATGTTTGAAGCTACTGACTGAATGAAAGGAGCTGACATCTCACTCTCTTTGAATCTTCTTTATCATGCTAAGAGGAGCAGGAAAAAGCAAAAAATTTCAGAATTGCACCTTGCAATGCGGAGAAATTACTGTTTGTGCATTTACAATATTCATTGATTTTTGCCATTGAAAAACGTCCAGAAATGATTGAAGCTACTGACTGAATGAAAGGAGCTGGCATCTCACTCTCTTTGAATCTTCTTTATCATGCTAAGAGGAGCAGGAAAAAGCAAAAAATTTCAGAATTGCACCTTGCAATGCGGAGAAATTACTGTTTGTGCATTTACAATATTCATTGATTTTTGCCATTGAAAAACATCATGTTATTCATATACCAGAAATGTTTGAAGCTACTGACTGAATGAAAGGAGCTGGCATCTCACTCTCTTTGAATCTTCTTTATCATGCTAAGAGGAGCAGGAAAAAGCAAAAAATTTCAGAATTGCACCTTGCAATGTGGAGAAATTACTGTTTGTGCATTTACAATATTCATTGATTTTTGCCATTGAAAAACATCATGTTATTCATATACCAGAAATGTTTGAAGCTACTGACTGAATGAAAGGAGCTGACATCTCACTCTCTTTGAATCTTCTTTATCATGCTAAGAGGAGCAGGAAAAAGCAAAAAATTTCAGAATTGCACCTTGCAATGCGGAGAAATTACTGTTTGTGCATTTACAATATTCATTGATTTTTGCCATTGAAAAACGTCCAGAAATGATTGAAGCTACTAACTGAATGAAAGGAGCTGGCATCTCACTCTCTTTGAATCTTCTTTATCATGCTAAGAGGAGCAGGAAAAAGCAAAAAATTTCAGAATTGCACCTTGCAATGCGGAGAAATTACTGTTTGTGCATTTACAATATTCATTGATTTTTGCCATTGAAAAACATCATGTTATTCATATACCAGAAATGTTTGAAGCTACTGACTGAATGAAAGGAGCTGGCATCTCACTCTCTTTGAATCTTCTTTATCATGCTAAGAGGAGCAGGAAAAAGCAAAAAATTTCAGAATTGCACCTTGCAATGTGGAGAAATTACTGTTTGTGCATTTACAATATTCATTGATTTTTGCCATTGAAAAACATCATGTTATTCATATACCAGAAATGTTTGAAGCTACTGACTGAATGAAAGGAGCTGGCATCTCACTCTCTTTGAATCTTCTTTATCATGCTAAGAGGAGCAGGAAAAAGCAAAAAATTTCAGAATTGCACCTTGCAATGTGGAGAAATTACTGTTTGTGCATTTACAATATTCATTGATTTTTACCATTGAAAAACGTCCAGAAATGATTGAAGCTACTGACTGAATGAAAGTAGCTGGCATCTCACTCTCTTTGAATCTTCTTTATCATGCTAAGAGGAGCAGGAAAAAGCAAAAAATTTCAGACTTGCACCTTGCAATGCGGAGAAATTACTGTTTGTGCATTTACAATATTCATTGATTTTTGCCATTGAAAAACATCATGTTATTCATATACCAGAAATGTTTGAAGCTACTGACTGAATGAAAGGAGCTGGCATCTCACTCTCTTTGAATCTTCTTTATCATGCTAAGAGGAGCAGGAAAAAGCAAAAAAATTCAGAATTGCACCTTGCAATGTGGAGAAATTACTGTTTGTGCATTTACAATATTCATTGATTTTTACCATTGAAAAACGTCCAGAAATGATTGAAGCTACTGACTGAATGAAAGTAGCTGGCATCTCACTCTCTTTGAATCTTCTTTATCATGCTAAGAGGAGCAGGAAAAAGCAAAAAATTTCAGACTTGCACCTTGCAATGCGGAGAAATTACTGTTTGTGCATTTACAATATTCATTGATTTTTGCCATTGAAAAACATCATGTTATTCATATACCAGAAATGTTTGAAGCTACTGACTGAATCAAAGGAGCTGGCATCTCACTCTCTTTGAATCTTCTTTATCATGCTAAGAGGAGCAGGAAAAAGCAAAAAAATTCAGAATTGCACCTTGCAATGCGGAGAAATTACTGTTTGTGCATTTACAATATTCATTGATTTTTGCCATTGAAAAACGTCCAGAAATGATTGAAGCTACTGACTGAATGAAAGGAGCTGGCATCTCACTCTCTTTGAATCTTCTTTATCATGCTAAGAGGAGCAGGAAAAAGCAAAAAATTTCAGAATTGCACCTTGCAATGCGGAGAAATTACTGTTTGTGCATATACAATATTCATTGATTTTTGCCATTGAAAAACGTCCAGAAATGATTGAAGCTACTGATTGAATGAAAGGAGCTGGCATCTCACTCTCTTTGAATCTTCTTTATCATGCTAAGAGGAGCAGGAAAAAGCAAAAAATTTCAGAATTGCACCTTGCAATGCGGAGAAATTACTGTTTGTGCATTTACAATATTCATTGATTTTTGCCATTGAAAAACATGTTATTCATATACCAGAAATGTTTGAAGCTACTGACTGAATGAAAGGAGCTGGCACCTCACTCTCTTTGAATCTTCTTTATCATGCTAAGAGGAGCGGGAAAAAGCAAAAAATTTCAGAATTGCACCTTGCAATGCGGAGAAATTACTGTTTGTGCATTTACAATATTCATTGATTTTTGCCATTGAAAAACGTCCAGAAATGATTGAAGGTACTGACTGAATGAAAGGAGCTGGCATCTCACTCTCTTTGAATCTTCTTTATCATGCTAAGAGGAGCAGGAAAAAGCAAAAAATTTCAGAATTGCACCTTGCAATGCGGAGAAATTACTGTTTGTGCATTTACAATATTCATTGATTTTTGCCATTGAAAAACGTCCAGAAATGATTGAAGCTACTGACTGAATGAAAGGAGCTGGCATCTCACTCTCTTTGAATCTTCTTTATCATGCTAAGAGGAGCAGGAAAAAGCAAAAAATTTCAGAATTGCACCTTGCAATGCGGAGAAATTACTGTTTGTGCATTTACAATATTCATTGATTTTTGCCATTGAAAAACATCATGTTATTCATATACCAGAAATGTTTGAAGCTACTGACTGAATGAAAGGAGTTGGCATCTCACTCTCTTTGAATCTTCTTTATCATGCTAAGAGGAGCAGGAAAAAGCAAAAAATTTCAGAATTGCACCTTGCAATGCGGAGAAATTACTGTTTGTGCATTTACAATATTCATTGATTTTTGCCATTGAAAAACATCATGTTATTCATATACCAGAAATGTTTGAAGCTACTGACTGAATGAAAGGAGCAGGCATCTCACTCTCTTTGAATCTTCTTTATCATGCTAAGAGGAGCAGGAAAAAGCAAAAAATTTTAGAATTTCACATTGCAATGTGGAGAAATTACTGTTTGTGCATTTACAATATTCATTGATTTTTACCATTGAAAAACGTCCAGAAATGATTGAAGCTACTGACTGAATGAAAGTAGCTGGCATCTCACTCTCTTTGAATCTTCTTTATCATGCTAAGAGGAGCAGGAAAAAGCAAAAAATTTCAGACTTGCACCTTGCAATGCGGAGAAATTACTGTTTGTGCATTTACAATATTCATTGATTTTTGCCATTGAAAAACATCATGTTATTCATATACCAGAAATGTTTGAAGCTACTGACTGAATGAAAGGAGCTGGCATCTCACTCTCTTTGAATCTTCTTTATCATGCTAAGAGGAGCAGGAAAAAGCAAAAAATTTCAGAATTGCACCTTGCAATGCGGAGAAATTACTGTTTGTGCATTTACAATATTCATTGATTTTTGCCATTGAAAAACGTCCAGAAATGATTGAAGCTACTGACTGAATGAAAGGAGCTGGCATCTCACTCTCTTTGAATCCTCTTTATCATGCTAAGAGGAGCAGGAAAAAGCAAAAAATTTCAGAATTGCACCTTGCAATGCGGAGAAATTACTGTTTGTGCATTTACAATATTCATTGATTTTTGCCATTGAAAAACGTCCAGAAATGATTGAAGCTACTGACTGAATGAAAGGAGCTGGCATCTCACTCTCTTTGAATCTTCTTTATCATGCTAAGAGGAGCAGGAAAAAGCAAAAAATTTCAGAATTGCACCTTGCAATGCGGAGAAATTACTGTTTGTGCATTTACAATATTCATTGATTTTTGCCATTGAAAAATATCATGTTATTCATATACCAGAAATGTTTGAAGCTACTGACTGAATGAAAGGAGCTGACATCTCACTCTCTTTGAATCTTCTTTATCATGCTAAGAGGAGCAGGAAAAAGCAAAAAATTTCAGAATTGCACCTTGCAATGCGGAGAAATTACTGTTTGTGCATTTACAATATTCATTGATTTTTGCCATTGAAAAACGTCCAGAAATGATTGAAGCTACTGACTGAATGAAAGGAGCTGGCATCTCACTCTCTTTGAATCTTCTTTATCATGCTAAGAGGAGCAGGAAAAAGCAAAAAATTTCAGAATTGCACCTTGCAATGCGGAGAAATTACTGTTTGTGCATTTACAATATTCATTGATTTTTGCCATTGAAAAACATCATGTTATTCATATACCAGAAATGTTTGAAGCTACTGACTGAATGAAAGGAGCTGGCATCTCACTCTCTTTGAATCTTCTTTATCATGCTAAGAGGAGCAGGAAAAAGCAAAAAATTTCAGAATTGCACCTTGCAATGTGGAGAAATTACTGTTTGTGCATTTACAATATTCATTGATTTTTACCATTGAAAAACGTCCAGAAATGATTGAAGCTACTGACTGAATGAAAGTAGCTGGCATCTCACTCTCTTTGAATCTTCTTTATCATGCTAAGAGGAGCAGGAAAAAGCAAAAAATTTCAGACTTGCACCTTGCAATGCGGAGAAATTACTGTTTGTGCATTTACAATATTCATTGATTTTTGCCATTGAAAAACATCATGTTATTCATATACCAGAAATGTTTGAAGCTACTGACTGAATGAAAGGAGCTGGCATCTCACTCTCTTTGAATCTTCTTTATCATGCTAAGAGGAGCAGGAAAAAGCAAAAAATTTCAGAATTGCACCTTGCAATGTGGAGAAATTACTGTTTGTGCATTTACAATATTCATTGATTTTTACCATTGAAAAACGTCCAGAAATGATTGAAGCTACTGACTGAATGAAAGTAGCTGGCATCTCACTCTCTTTGAATCTTCTTTATCATGCTAAGAGGAGCAGGAAAAAGCAAAAAATTTCAGACTTGCACCTTGCAATGCGGAGAAATTACTGTTTGTGCATTTACAATATTCATTGATTTTTGCCATTGAAAAACATCATGTTATTCATATACCAGAAATGTTTGAAGCTACTGACTGAATCAAAGGAGCTGGCATCTCACTCTCTTTGAATCTTCTTTATCATGCTAAGAGGAGCAGGAAAAAGCAAAAAATTTCAGAATTGCACCTTGCAATGCGGAGAAATTACTGTTTGTGCATTTACAATATTCATTGATTTTTGCCATTGAAAAACGTCCAGAAATGATTGAAGCTACTGACTGAATGAAAGGAGCTGGCATCTCACTCTCTTTGAATCTTCTTTATCATGCTAAGAGGAGCAGGAAAAAGCAAAAAATTTCAGAATTGCACCTTGCAATGCGGAGAAATTACTGTTTGTGCATTTACAATATTCATTGATTTTTGCCATTGAAAAACGTCCAGAAATGATTGAAGCTACTGACTGAATGAAAGGAGCTGGCATCTCACTCTCTTTGAATCTTCTTTATCATGCTAAGAGGAGCAGGAAAAAGCAAAAAATTTCAGAATTGCACCTTGCAATGCGGAGAAATTACTGTTTGTGCATTTACAATATTCATTGATTTTTGCCATTGAAAAACATGTTATTCATATACCAGAAATGTTTGAAGCTACTGACTGAATGAAAGGAGCTGGCACCTCACTCTCTTTGAATCTTCTTTATCATGCTAAGAGGAGCGGGAAAAAGCAAAAAATTTCAGAATTGCACCTTGCAATGCGGAGAAATTACTGTTTGTGCATTTACAATATTCATTGATTTTTGCCATTGAAAAACGTCCAGAAATGATTGAAGGTACTGACTGAATGAAAGGAGCTGGCATCTCACTCTCTTTGAATCTTCTTTATCATGCTAAGAGGAGCAGGAAAAAGCAAAAAATTTCAGAATTGCACCTTGCAATGCGGAGAAATTACTGTTTGTGCATTTACAATATTCATTGATTTTTGCCATTGAAAAACGTCCAGAAATGATTGAAGCTACTGACTGAATGAAAGGAGCTGGCATCTCACTCTCTTTGAATCTTCTTTATCATGCTAAGAGGAGCAGGAAAAAGCAAAAAATTTCAGAATTGCACCTTGCAATGCGGAGAAATTACTGTTTGTGCATTTACAATATTCATTGATTTTTGCCATTGAAAAACATCATGTTATTCATATACCAGAAATGTTTGAAGCTACTGACTGAATGAAAGGAGTTGGCATCTCACTCTCTTTGAATCTTCTTTATCATGCTAAGAGGAGTAGGAAAAAGCAAAAAATTTCAGAATTGCACCTTGCAATGTGGAGAAATTACTGTTTGTGCATTTACAATATTCATTGATTTTTACCATTGAAAAACGTCCAGAAATGATTGAAGCTACTGACTGAATGAAAGTAGCTGGCATCTCACTCTCTTTGAATCTTCTTTATCATGCTAAGAGGAGCAGGAAAAAGCAAAAAATTTCAGACTTGCACCTTGCAATGCGGAGAAATTACTGTTTGTGCATTTACAATATTCATTGATTTTTGCCATTGAAAAACATCATGTTATTCATATACCAGAAATGTTTGAAGCTACTGACTGAATGAAAGGAGCTGGCATCTCACTCTCTTTGAATCTTCTTTATCATGCTAAGAGGAGCAGGAAAAAGCAAAAAATTTCAGAATTGCACCTTGCAAAGTGGAGAAATTACTGTTTGTGCATTTACAATATTCATTGATTTTTACCATTGAAAAACGTCCAGAAATGATTGAAGCTACTGACTGAATGAAAGGAGCTGGCATCTCACTCTCTTTGAATCTTCTTTATCATGCTAAGAGGAGCAGGAAAAAGCAAAAAATTTCAGAATTGCACCTTGCAATGCGGAGAAATTACTGTTTGTGCATTTACAATATTCATTGATTTTTGCCATGGAAAAACGTCCAGAAATGATTGAAGCTACTGACTGAATGAAAGGAGCTGGCATCTCACTCTCTTTGAATCTTCTTTATCATGCTAAGAGGAGCAGGAAAAAGCAAAAAATTTCAGAATTGCACCTTGCAATGCGGAGAAATTACTGTTTGTGCATTTACAATATTCATTGATTTTTGCCATTGAAAAACATCATGTTATTCATATACCAGAAATGATTGAAGCTACTGACTGAATGAAAGGAGCTGGCATCTCACTCTCTTTGAATCTTCTTTATCATGCTAAGAGGAGCAGGAAAAAGCAAAAAATTTCAGAATTGCACCTTGCAATGCGGAGAAATTACTGTTTGTGCATTTACAATATTCATTGATTTTTGCCATTGAAAAACGTCCAGAAATGATTGAAGCTACTGACTGAATGAAAGGAGCTGGCATCTCACTCTCTTTGAATCTTCTTTATCATGCTAAGAGGAGCAGGAAAAAGCAAAAAATTTCAGAATTGCACCTTGCAATGCGGAGAAATTACTGTTTGTGCATTTACAATATTCATTGATTTTTGCGATTGAAAAACATCATGTTATTAATATACCAGAAATGATTGAAGCTACAGACTGAATGAAAGGAGCTGGCATCTCACTCTCTTTGAATCTTCTTTATCATGCTAAGAGGAGCAGGAAAAAGTAAAAAATTTCAGAATTGCACCTTGCAATGCGGAGAAATTACTGTTTGTGCATTTACAATATTCAATGATTTTTGCCATTGAAAAACGTCCAGAAATGATTGAAGCTACTGACTGAATGAAAGGAGCTGGCATCTCACTCTCTTTGAATCTTGTTTATCATGCTAAGAGGAGCAGGAAAAAGCAAAAAATTTCAGAATTGCACCTTGCAATGCGGAGAAATTACTGTTTGTGCATTTACAATATTCATTGATTTTTGCCATTGAAAAACGTCCAGAAATGATTGAAGCTACTGACTGAATGAAAGGAGCTGGCATCTCACTCTCTTTGAATCTTCTTTATCATGCTAAGAGGAGCAGGAAAAAGCAAAAAATTTCAGAATTGCACCTTGCAATGCGGAGAAATTACTGTTTGTGCATTTACAATATTCATTGATTTTTGCTATTGAAAAACATCATGTTATTCATATACCAGAAATGATTGAAGCTACTGACTGAATGAAAGGAGCTGGCATCTCACTCTCTTTGAATCTTCTTTATCATGCTAAGAGGAGCAGGAAAAAGCAAAAAATTTCAGAATTGCACCTTGCAATGCGGAGAAATTACAGTTTGTGCATTTACAATATTCATTGATTTTTGCCATTGAAAAACGTCCAGAAATGATTGAAGCTACTGACTGAATGAAAGGAGCTGGCATCTCACTCTCTTTGAATCTTCTTTATCATGCTAAGAGGAGCAGGAAAAAGCAAAAAATTTCAGAATTGCACCTTGCAATGCGGAGAAATTACTGTTTGTGCATTTACAATATTCATTGATTTTTGCCATTGAAAAACGTCCAGAAATGATTGAAGGTACTGACTGAATGAAAGGAGCTGGCATCTCACTCTCTTTGAATATTCTTTATCATGCTAAGAGGAGCAGGAAAAAGCAAAAAATTTCAGAATTGCACCTTGCAATGCGGAGAAATTACTGTTTGTGCATTTACAATATTCATTGATTTTTGCCATTGAAAAACGTCCAGAAATGATTGAAGCTACTGACTGAATGAAAGGAGCTGGCATCTCACTCTCTTTGAATCTTCTTTATCATGCTAAGAGGAGCAGGAAAAAGCAAAAAATTTCAGAATTGCACCTTGCAATGCGGAGAAATTACTGTTTGTGCATTTACAATATTCATTGATTTTTGCCATTGAAAAATGTCCAGAAATGATTGAAGCTACTGACTGAATGAAAGGAGCTGGCATCTCACTCTCTTTGAATCTTCTTTATCATGCTAAGAGGAGCAGGAAAAAGCAAAAAATTTCAGAATTGCGCCTTGCAATGCGGAGAAATTAATGTTTGTGCATTTTACAAAATTCATTGATTTTTGCCATTGAAAAACATCATGTTATTCATATACCAGAAATGATTGAAGCTACTGACTGAAGGAAAGGAGCTGGCATCTCACTCTCTTTGAATCTTCTTTATCATGCTAAGAGGAGCAGGAAAAAGCAAAAAATTTCAGAATTGCACCTTGCAATGCGGAGAAATTACTGTTTGTGCATTTACAATATTCATTGATTTTTGCCATTGAAAAACATCCAGAAATGATTGAAGCTACTGACTGAATGAAAGGAGCTGGCATCTCACTCTCTTTGAATCTTCTTTATCATGCTAAGAGGAGCAGGAAAAAGCAAAAAATTTCAGAATTGCACCTTGCAATGCGGAGAAATTACTGTTTGTGCATTTACAATATTCATTGATTTTTGCGATTGAAAAACATCATGTTATTCATATACCAGAAATGATTGAAGCTACTGAGTGAATGAAAGGAGCTGGCATCTCACTCTCTTTGAATCTTCTTTATCATGCTAAGAGGAGCAGGAAAAAGTAAAAAATTTCAGAATTGCACCTTGCAATGCGGAGAAATTACTGTTTGTGCATTTACAATATTCAATGATTTTTGCCATTGAAAAACATCCAGAAATGATTGAAGCTACTGACTGAATGAAAGGAGCTGACATCTCACTCTCTTTGAATCTTGTTTATCATGCTAAGAGGAGCAGGAAAAAGCAAAAAATTTCAGAATTGCACCTTGCAATGCGGAGAAATTACTGTTTGTGCATTTACAATATTCATTGATTTTTGCCATTGAAAAACGTCCAGAAATGATTGAAGCTACTGACTGAATGAAAGGAGCTGGCATCTCACTCTCTTTGAATCTTCTTTATCATGCTAAGAGGAGCAGGAAAAAACAAAAAATTTCAGAATTGCACCTTGCAATGCGGAGAAATTACTGTTTGTGCATTTACAATATTCATTGATTTTTGCCATTGAAAAACGTCCAGAAATGTTTGAAACTACTGACTGAATGAAAGGAGCTGGCATCTCACTCTCTTTGAATCTTCTTTATCATGCTAAGAGGAGCAGGAAAAAGCAAAAAATTTCAGAATTGCACCTTGCAATGCGGAGAAATTACTGTTTGTGCATTTACAATATTCATTGATTTTTGCCATTGAAAAACATGTTATTCATATACCAGAAATGTTTGAAGCTCCTGACTGAATGAAAGGAGCTGGCACCTCACTCTCTTTGAATCTTCTTTATCATGCTAAGAGGAGCAGGAAAAAGGAAAAATTTCAGAATTGCACCTTGCAATGCGGAGAAATTACTGTTTGTGCATTTACAATATTCATTGATTTTTGCCATTGAAAAACGTCCAGAAATGATTGAAGCTACTGACTGAATGAAAGGAGCTGTCATCTCACTCTCTTTGAATCTTCTTTATCATGCTAAGAGGAGCAGGAAAAAGCAAAAAATTTCAGAATTGCACCTTGCAATGCGGAGAAATTACTGTTTGTGCATTTACAATATTCATTGATTTTTGCCATTGAAAAATGTCCAGAAATGATTGAAGCTACTGACTGAATGAAAGGAGCTGGCATCTCACTCTCTTTGAATCTTCTTTATCATGCTAAGAGGAGCAGGAAAAAGCAAAAAATTTCAGAATTGCGCCTTGCAATGCGGAGAAATTACTGTTTGTGCATTTACAAAATTCATTGATTTTTGCCATTGAAAAACATCATGTTATTCATATGCCAGAAATGATTGACGCTACTGACTGAAGGAAAGGAGCTGGCATCTCACTCTCTTTGAATCTTCTTTATCATTCTAAGAGGAGCAGGAAAAAGCAAAAAATTTCAGAATTGCACCTTGCAATGCGGAGAAATTACTGTTTGTGCATTTACAATATTCATTGATTTTTGCCATTGAAAAACGTCCAGAAATGATTGAAGCTACTGACTGAATGAAAGGAGCTGGCATCTCACTCTCTTTGAATCTTCTTTATCATGCTAAGAGGAGCAGGAAAAAGCAAAAAATTTCAGAATTGCACCTTGCAATGCGGAGAAATTACTGTTTGTGCATTTACAATATTCATTGATTTTTGCCATTGAAAAACGTCCAGAAATGATTGAAGCTACTGACTGAATGAAAGGAGCTGGCATTTCACTCTCTTTGAATCTTCTTTATCATGCTAAGAGGAGCAGGAAAAAGCAAAAAATTTCAGAATTGCACCTTGCCATGCGGAGAAATTACTGTTTGTGCATTTACAATATTCATTGATTTTTGCCATTGAAAAATGTCCAGAAATGATTGAAGCTACTGACTGAATGAAAGGAGCTGGCATCTCACTCTCTTTGAATCTTCTTTATCATGCTAAGAGGAGCAGGAAAAAGCAAAAAAATTCAGAATTGCGCTTTGCAATGCGGAGAAATTACTGTTTGTGCATTTACAAAATTCATTGATTTTTGCCATTGAAAAACATCATGTTATTCATATACCAGAAATGATTGAAGCTACTGACTGAAGGAAAGGAGCTGGCATCTCACTCTCTTTGAATCTTCTTTATCATGCTAAGAGGAGCAGGAAAAAGCAAAAAATTTCAGAATTGCACCTTGCAATGCGGAGAAATTACTGTTTGTGCATTTCCAATATTCATTGATTTTTGCCATTGAAAAACATCCAGAAATGATTGAAGCTACTGACTGAATGAAAGGAGCTGGCATCTCACTCTCTTTGAATCTTCTTTATCATGCTAAGCGGAGCAGGAAAAAGCAAAAAATTTCAGAATTGCACCTTGCAATGCGGAGAAATTACTGTTTTTGCATTTACAATATTCATTGATTTTTGCGATTGAAAAACATCATGTTATTCATATACCAGAAATGATTGAAGCTACTGACTGAATGAAAGGAGCTGGCATCTCACTCTCTTTGAATCTTCTTTATCATGCTAAGAGGAGCAGGAAAAAGTAAAAAATTTCAGAATTGCACCTTGCAATGCGGAGAAATTACTGTTTGTGCATTTACAATATTCATTGATTTTTGCCATTGAAAAACGTCCAGAAATGATTGAAGCTACTGACTGAATGAAAGGAGCTGGCATCTCACTCTCTTTGAATCTTCTTTATCATGCTAAGAGGAGCAGGAAAAAGCAAAAAATTTCAGAATTGCACCTTGCAATGCGGAGAAATTACTGTTTGTGCATTTACAATATTCAATGATTTTTGCCATTGAAAAACGTCCAGAAATGATTGAAGCTACTGACTGAATGAAAGGAGCTGGCATCTCACTCTCTTTGAATCTTGTTTATCATGCTAAGAGGAGCAGGAAAAAGCAAAAAATTTCAGAATTGCACCTTGCAATGCGGAGAAATTACTGTTTGTGCATTTACAATATTCATTGATTTTTGCCATTGAAAAACGTCCAGAAATGATTGAAGCTACTGACTGAATGAAAGGAGCTGGCATCTCACTCTCTTTGAATCTTCTTTATCATGCTAAGAGGAGCAGGAAAAAGCAAAAAATTTCAGAATTGCACCTTGCAATGCGGAGAAATTACTGTTTGTGCATTTACAATATTCATTGATTTTTGCTATTGAAAAACATCATGTTATTCATATACCAGAAATGATTGAAGCTACTGACTGAATGAAAGGAGCTGGCATCTCACTCTCTTTGAATCTTCTTTATCATGCTAAGAGGAGCAGGAAAAAGCAAAAAATTTCAGAATTGCACCTTGCAATGCGGAGAAATTACAGTTTGTGCATTTACAATATTCATTGATTTTTGCCATTGAAAAACGTCCAGAAATGATTGAAGCTACTGACTGAATGAAAGGAGCTGGCATCTCACTCTCTTTGAATCTTCTTTATCATGCTAAGAGGAGCAGGAAAAAGCAAAAAATTTCAGAATTGCACCTTGCAATGCGGAGAAATTACTGTTTGTGCATTTACAATATTCATTGATTTTTGCCATTGAAAAACGTCCAGAAATGATTGAAGGTACTGACTGAATGAAAGGAGCTGGCATCTCACTCTCTTTGAATATTCTTTATCATGCTAAGAGGAGCAGGAAAAAGCAAAAAATTTCAGAATTGCACCTTGCAATGCGGAGAAATTACTGTTTGTGCATTTACAATATTCATTGATTTTTGCCATTGAAAAACGTCCAGAAATGATTGAAGCTACTGACTGAATGAAAGGAGCTGGCATCTCACTCTCTTTGAATCTTCTTTATCATGCTAAGAGGAGCAGGAAAAAGCAAAAAATTTCAGAATTGCACCTTGCAATGCGGAGAAATTACTGTTTGTGCATTTACAATATTCATTGATTTTTGCCATTGAAAAATGTCCAGAAATGATTGAAGCTACTGACTGAATGAAAGGAGCTGGCATCTCACTCTCTTTGAATCTTCTTTATCATGCTAAGAGGAGCAGGAAAAAGCAAAAAATTTCAGAATTGCGCCTTGCAATGCGGAGAAATTAATGTTTGTGCATTTTACAAAATTCATTGATTTTTGCCATTGAAAAACATCATGTTATTCATATACCAGAAATGATTGAAGCTACTGACTGAAGGAAAGGAGCTGGCATCTCACTCTCTTTGAATCTTCTTTATCATGCTAAGAGGAGCAGGAAAAAGCAAAAAATTTCAGAATTGCACCTTGCAATGCGGAGAAATTACTGTTTGTGCATTTACAATATTCATTGATTTTTGCCATTGAAAAACATCCAGAAATGATTGAAGCTACTGACTGAATGAAAGGAGCTGGCATCTCACTCTCTTTGAATCTTCTTTATCATGCTAAGAGGAGCAGGAAAAAGCAAAAAATTTCAGAATTGCACCTTGCAATGCGGAGAAATTACTGTTTGTGCATTTACAATATTCATTGATTTTTGCGATTGAAAAACATCATGTTATTCATATACCAGAAATGATTGAAGCTACTGAGTGAATGAAAGGAGCTGGCATCTCACTCTCTTTGAATCTTCTTTATCATGCTAAGAGGAGCAGGAAAAAGTAAAAAATTTCAGAATTGCACCTTGCAATGCGGAGAAATTACTGTTTGTGCATTTACAATATTCAATGATTTTTGCCATTGAAAAACATCCAGAAATGATTGAAGCTACTGACTGAATGAAAGGAGCTGACATCTCACTCTCTTTGAATCTTGTTTATCATGCTAAGAGGAGCAGGAAAAAGCAAAAAATTTCAGAATTGCACCTTGCAATGCGGAGAAATTACTGTTTGTGCATTTACAATATTCATTGATTTTTGCCATTGAAAAACGTCCAGAAATGATTGAAGCTACTGACTGAATGAAAGGAGCTGGCATCTCACTCTCTTTGAATCTTCTTTATCATGCTAAGAGGAGCAGGAAAAAACAAAAAATTTCAGAATTGCACCTTGCAATGCGGAGAAATTACTGTTTGTGCATTTACAATATTCATTGATTTTTGCCATTGAAAAACGTCCAGAAATGTTTGAAACTACTGACTGAATGAAAGGAGCTGGCATCTCACTCTCTTTGAATCTTCTTTATCATGCTAAGAGGAGCAGGAAAAAGCAAAAAATTTCAGAATTGCACCTTGCAATGCGGAGAAATTACTGTTTGTGCATTTACAATATTCATTGATTTTTGCCATTGAAAAACATGTTATTCATATACCAGAAATGTTTGAAGCTCCTGACTGAATGAAAGGAGCTGGCACCTCACTCTCTTTGAATCTTCTTTATCATGCTAAGAGGAGCAGGAAAAAGGAAAAATTTCAGAATTGCACCTTGCAATGCGGAGAAATTACTGTTTGTGCATTTACAATATTCATTGATTTTTGCCATTGAAAAACGTCCAGAAATGATTGAAGCTACTGACTGAATGAAAGGAGCTGTCATCTCACTCTCTTTGAATCTTCTTTATCATGCTAAGAGGAGCAGGAAAAAGCAAAAAATTTCAGAATTGCACCTTGCAATGCGGAGAAATTACTGTTTGTGCATTTACAATATTCATTGATTTTTGCCATTGAAAAATGTCCAGAAATGATTGAAGCTACTGACTGAATGAAAGGAGCTGGCATCTCACTCTCTTTGAATCTTCTTTATCATGCTAAGAGGAGCAGGAAAAAGCAAAAAATTTCAGAATTGCGCCTTGCAATGCGGAGAAATTACTGTTTGTGCATTTACAAAATTCATTGATTTTTGCCATTGAAAAACATCATGTTATTCATATGCCAGAAATGATTGACGCTACTGACTGAAGGAAAGGAGCTGGCATCTCACTCTCTTTGAATCTTCTTTATCATTCTAAGAGGAGCAGGAAAAAGCAAAAAATTTCAGAATTGCACCTTGCAATGCGGAGAAATTACTGTTTGTGCATTTACAATATTCATTGATTTTTGCCATTGAAAAACGTCCAGAAATGATTGAAGCTACTGACTGAATGAAAGGAGCTGGCATCTCACTCTCTTTGAATCTTCTTTATCATGCTAAGAGGAGCAGGAAAAAGCAAAAAATTTCAGAATTGCACCTTGCAATGCGGAGAAATTACTGTTTGTGCATTTACAATATTCATTGATTTTTGCCATTGAAAAACGTCCAGAAATGATTGAAGCTACTGACTGAATGAAAGGAGCTGGCATTTCACTCTCTTTGAATCTTCTTTATCATGCTAAGAGGAGCAGGAAAAAGCAAAAAATTTCAGAATTGCACCTTGCCATGCGGAGAAATTACTGTTTGTGCATTTACAATATTCATTGATTTTTGCCATTGAAAAATGTCCAGAAATGATTGAAGCTACTGACTGAACGAAAGGAGCTGGCATCTCACTCTCTTTGAATCTTCTTTATCATGCTAAGAGGAGCAGGAAAAAGCAAAAAAATTCAGAATTGCGCTTTGCAATGCGGAGAAATTACTGTTTGTGCATTTACAAAATTCATTGATTTTTGCCATTGAAAAACATCATGTTATTCATATACCAGAAATGATTGAAGCTACTGACTGAAGGAAAGGAGCTGGCATCTCACTCTCTTTGAATCTTCTTTATCATGCTAAGAGGAGCAGGAAAAAGCAAAAAATTTCAGAATTGCACCTTGCAATGCGGAGAAATTACTGTTTGTGCATTTCCAATATTCATTGATTTTTGCCATTGAAAAACATCCAGAAATGATTGAAGCTACTGACTGAATGAAAGGAGCTGGCATCTCACTCTCTTTGAATCTTCTTTATCATGCTAAGCGGAGCAGGAAAAAGCAAAAAATTTCAGAATTGCACCTTGCAATGCGGAGAAATTACTGTTTGTGCATTTACAATATTCATTGATTTTTGCGATTGAAAAACATCATGTTATTCATATACCAGAAATGATTGAAGCTACTGACTGAATGAAAGGAGCTGGCATCTCACTCTCTTTGAATCTTCTTTATCATGCTAAGAGGAGCAGGAAAAAGTAAAAAATTTCAGAATTGCACCTTGCAATGCGGAGAAATTACTGTTTGTGCATTTACAATATTCATTGATTTTTGCCATTGAAAAACGTCCAGAAATGATTGAAGCTACTGACTGAATGAAAGGAGCTGGCATCTCACTCTCTTTGAATCTTCTTTATCATGCTAAGAGGAGCAGGAAAAAGCAAAAAATTTCAGAATTGCACCTTGCAATGCGGAGAAATTACTGTTTGTGCATTTACAATATTCATTGATTTTTGCCATTGAAAAACGTCCAGAAATGATTGAAGCTACTGACTGAATGAAAGGAGCTGGCATCTCACTCTCTTTGAATCTTCTTTATCATGCTAAGAGGAGCAGGAAAAAGCAAAAAATTTCAGAATTGCACCTTGCAATGCGGAGAAATTACTGTTTGTGCATTTACAATATTCATTGATTTTTGCCATTGAAAAACGTCCAGAAATGATTGAAGCTACTGACTGAATGAAAGGAGCTGGCATCTCACTCTCTTTGAATCTTCTTTATCATGCTAAGAGGAGCAGGAAAAAGCAAAAAATTTCAGAATTGCACCTTGCAATGCGGAGAAATTACTGTTTGTGCATTTACAATATTCATTGATTTTTGCCATTGAAAAACATCATGTTATTCATATACCAGAAATGATTGAAGCTACTGACTGAATGAAAGGAGCTGGCATCTCACTCTCTTTGAATCTTCTTTATCATGCTAAGAGGAGCAGGAAAAAGTAAAAAATTTCAGAATTGCACCTTGCAATGCGGAGAAATTACTGTTTGTGCATTTATAATATTCAATGATTTTTGCCATTGAAAAACGTCCAGAAATGATTGAAGCTACTGACTGAACGAAAGGAGCTGGCATCTCACTCTCTTTGAATCTTCTTTATCATGCTAAGAGGAGCAGGAAAAAGCAAAAAATTTCAGAATTGCACCTTGCAATGCGGAGAAATTACTGTTTGTGCATTTACAATATTCATTGATTTTTGCCATTGAAAAACATCATGTTATTCATATACCAGAAATGTTTGAAGCTACTGACTGAATGAAAGGAGCTGGCATCTCACTCTCTTTGAATCTTCTTTATCATGCTAAGAGGAGCAGGAAAAAGCAAAAAATTTCAGAATTGCACCTTGCAATGCGGAGAAATTACTGTTTGTGAATTTACAATATTCATTGATTTTTGCCATTGAAAAACGTCCAGAAATGATTGAAGCTACTGACTGAATGAAAGGAGCTGGCATCTCACTCTCTTTGAATCTTCTTTATCATGCTAAGAGGAGCAGGAAAAAGCAAAAAATTTCAGAATTGCACCTTGCAATGCGGAGAAATTACTGTTTGTGCATTTACAATATTCATTGATTTTTGCCATTGAAAAACATCCAGAAATGATTGAAGCTACTGACTGAATGAAAGGAACTGGCATCTCACTCTCTTTGAATCTTGTTTATCATGCTAAGAGGAGCAGGAAAAAGCAAAAAATTTCAGAATTGCACCTTGCAATGCGGAGAAATTACAGTTTGTGCATTTACAATATTCATTGATTTTTGCCATTGAAAAACGTCCAGAAATGATTGAAGCTACTGACTGAATGAAAGGAGCTGGCATCTCACTCTCTTTGAATCTTCTTTATCATGCTAAGAGGAGCAGGAAAAAGCAAAAAATTTCAGAATTGCACCTTGCAATGCGGAGAAATTACTGTTTGTGCATTTACAATATTCATTGATTTTTGCCATTGAAAAACATCATGTTATTCATATACCAGAAATGATTGAAGCTACTGACTGAATGAAAGGAGCTGGCATCTCACTCTCTTTGAATCTTCTTTATCATGCTAAGAGGAGCAGGAAAAAGTAAAAAATTTCAGAATTGCACCTTGCAATGCGGAGAAATTACTGTTTGTGCATTTATAATATTCAATGATTTTTGCCATTGAAAAACGTCCAGAAATGATTGAAGCTACTGACTGAACGAAAGGAGCTGGCATCTCACTCTCTTTGAATCTTCTTTATCATGCTAAGAGGAGCAGGAAAAAGCAAAAAATTTCAGAATTGCACCTTGCAATGCGGAGAAATTACTGTTTGTGCATTTACAATATTCATTGATTTTTGCCATTGAAAAACATCCAGAAATGATTGAAGCTACTGACTGAATGAAAGGAGCTGGCATCTCACTCTCTTTGAATCTTCTTTATCATGCTAAGAGGAGCAGGAAAAAGCAAAAAATTTCAGAATTGCACCTTGCAATGCGGAGAAATTACTGTTTGTGCATTTACAATATTCATTGATTTTTGCCATTGAAAAACATCATGTTATTCATATACCAGAAATGTTTGAAGCTACTGACTGAATGAAAGGAGCTGACATCTCACTCTCTTTGAATCTTCTTTATCATGCTAAGAGGAGCAGGAAAAAGCAAAAAATTTCAGAATTGCACCTTGCAATGCGGAGAAATTACTGTTTGTGCATTTACAATATTCATTGATTTTTGCCATTGAAAAACATCCAGAAATGATTGAAGCTACTGACTGAATGAAAGGAGCTGGCATCTCACTCTCTTTGAATCTTCTTTATCATGCTAAGAGGAGCAGGAAAAAGCAAAAAATTTCAGAATTGCACCTTGCAATGCGGAGAAATTACTGTTTGTGCATTTACAATATTCATTGATTTTTGCCATTGAAAAACATCATGTTATTCATATACCAGAAATGTTTGAAGCTACTGACTGAATGAAAGGAGCTGGCATCTCACTCTCTTTGAATCTTCTTTATCATGCTAAGAGGAGCAGGAAAAAGCAAAAAATTTCAGAATTGCACCTTGCAATGCGGAGAAATTACTGTTTGTGCATTTACAATATTCATTGATTTTTGCCATTGAAAAACATCATGTTATTCATATACCAGAAATGTTTGAAGCTACTGACTGAATGAAAGGAGCTGGCATCTCACTCTCTTTGAATCTTCTTTATCATGCTAAGAGGAGCAGGAAAAAGCAAAAAATTTCAGAATTGCACCTTGCAATGTGGAGAAATTACTGTTTGTGCATTTACAATATTCATTGATTTTTACCATTGAAAAACGTCCAGAAATGATTGAAGCTACTGACTGAATGAAAGTAACTGGCATCTCACTCTCTTTGAATCTTCTTTATCATGCTAAGAGGAGCAGGAAAAAGCAAAAAATTTCAGACTTGCACCTTGCAATGCGGAGAAATTACTGTTTGTGCATTTACAATATTCATTGATTTTTGCCATTGAAAAACATCATGTTATTCATATACCAGAAATGTTTGAAGCTACTGACTGAATGAAAGGAGCTGGCATCTCACTCTCTTTGAATCTTCTTTATCATGCTAAGAGGAGCAGGAAAAAGCAAAAAATTTCAGAATTGCACCTTGCAATGCGGAGAAATTACTGTTTGTGCATTTACAATATTCATTGATTTTTGCCATTGAAAAACGTCCAGAAATGATTGAAGCTACTGACTGAATGAAAGGAGCTGGCATCTCACTCTCTTTGAATCTTATTTATCATGCTAAGAGGAGCAGGAAAAATCAAAAAATTTCAGAATTGCACCTTGCAATGCGGAGAAATTACTGTTTGTGCATTTACAATATTCATTGATTTTTGCCATTGAAAAACATGTTATTCATATACCAGAAATGTTTGAAGCTACTGACTGAATGAAAGGAGCTGGCACATCACTCTCTTTGTATCTTCTTTATCATGCTAAGAGGAGCGGGAAAAAGCAAAAAATTTCAGAATTGCACCTTGCAATGCGGAGAAATTACTGTTTGTGCATTTACAATATTCATTGATTTTTGCCACTGAAAAACGTCCAGAAATGATTGAAGCTACTGACTGAATGAAAGGAGCTGGCATCTCACTCTCTTTGAATCTTCTTTATCATACTAAGAGGAGCAGGAAAAAGCAAAAAATTTCAGAATTGCACCTTGCAATGCGGAGAAATTACAGTTTGTGCATTTACAATATTCATTGATTTTTGCCATTGAAAAACATCCAGAAATGATTGAAGCTACTGACTGAATGAAAGGAGCTGGCATGTCACTCTTTTTGAATCTTCTTTATCATGCTAAGAGGAGCAGGAAAAAGCAAAAAATTTCAGAATTGCACCTTGCAATGCGGAGAAATTACTGTTTGTGCATTTACAATATTCATTGATTTTTGCCCCTGAAAAACATCATGTTATTCATATACCAGAAATGTTTGAAGCTACTGACTGAATGAAAGGAGCTGGCATCTCACTCTCTTTGAATCTTCTTTATCATGCTAAGAGGAGCAGGAAAAAGCAAAAAATTTCAGAATTGCACCTTGCAATGTGGAGAAATTACTGTTTGTGCATTTACAATATTCATTGATTTTTACCATTGAAAAACGTCCAGAAATGATTGAAGCTACTGACTGAATGAAAGTAGCTGGCATCTCACTGTCTTTGAATCTTCTTTATCATGCTAAGAGGAGCAGGAAAAAGCAAAAAATTTCAGACTTGCACCTTGCAATGCGTAGAAATTACTGTTTGTGCATTTACAATATTCATTGATTTTTGCCATTGAAAAACATCATGTTATTCATATACCAGAAATGTTTGAAGCTACTGACTGAATGAAAGGAGCTGGCATCTCACTCTCTTTGAATCTTCTTTATCATGCTAAGAGGAGCAGGAAAAAGCAAAAAATTTCAGAATTGCACCTTGCAATGCGGAGAAATTACTGTTTGTGCATTTACAATATTCATTGATTTTTGCCATTGAAAAACGTCCAGAAATGATTGAAGCTACTGACTGAATGAAAGGAGCCGGCATCTCACTCTCTTTGAATTTTCTTTATCATGCTAAGAGGAGCAGGAAAAATCAAAAAATTTCAGAATTGCACCTTGCAATGCGGAGAAATTACTGTTTGTGCATTTACAATATTCATTGATTTTTGCCATTGAAAAACATGTTATTCATATACCAGAAATGTTTGAAGCTACTGACTGAATGAAAGGAGCTGGCACATCACTCTCTTTGTATCTTCTTTATCATGCTAAGAGGAGCGGGAAAAAGCAAAAAATTTCAGAATTGCACCTTGCAATGCGGAGAAATTACTGTTTGTGCATTTACAATATTCATTGATTTTTGCCACTGAAAAACGTCCAGAAATGATTGAAGCTACTGACTGAATGAAAGGAGCTGGCATCTCACTCTCTTTGAATCTTCTTTATCATACTAAGAGGAGCAGGAAAAAGCAAAAAATTTCAGAATTGCACCTTGCAATGCGGAGAAATTACAGTTTGTGCATTTACAATATTCATTGATTTTTGCCATTGAAAAACATCCAGAAATGATTGAAGCTACTGACTGAATGAAAGGAGCTGGCATGTCACTCTCTTTGAATCTTCTTTATCATGCTAAGAGGAGCAGGAAAAAGCAAAAAATTTCAGAATTGCACCTTGCAATGCGGAGAAATTACTGTTTGTGCATTTACAATATTCATTGATTTTTGCCCCTGAAAAACATCATGTTATTCATATACCAGAAATGTTTGAAGCTACTGACTGAATGAAAGGAGCTGGCATCTCACTCTCTTTGAATCTTCTTTATCATGCTAAGAGGAGCAGGAAAAAGCAAAAAATTTCAGAATTGCACCTTGCAATGTGGAGAAATTACTGTTTGTGCATTTACAATATTCATTGATTTTTACCATTGAAAAACGTCCAGAAATGATTGAAGCTACTGACTGAATGAAAGTAGCTGGCATCTCACTGTCTTTGAATCTTCTTTATCATGCTAAGAGGAGCAGGAAAAAGCAAAAAATTTCAGACTTGCACCTTGCAATGCGGAGAAATTACTGTTTGTGCATTTACAATATTCATTGATTTTTGCCATTGAAAAACATCATGTTATTCATATACCAGAAATGTTTGAAGCTACTGACTGAATGAAAGGAGCTGGCATCTCACTCTCTTTGAATCTTCTTTATCATGCTAAGAGGAGCAGGAAAAAGCAAAAAATTTCAGAATTGCACCTTGCAATGCGGAGAAATTACTGTTTGTGCATTTACAATATTCATTGATTTTTGCCATTGAAAAACGTCCAGAAATGATTGAAGCTACTGACTGAATGAAAGGAGCCGGCATCTCACTCTCTTTGAATTTTCTTTATCATGCTAAGAGGAGCAGGAAAAATCAAAAAATTTCAGAATTGCACCTTGCAATGCGGAGAAATTACTGTTTGTGCATTTACAATATTCATTGATTTTTGCCATTGAAAAACATGTTATTCATATACCAGAAATGTTTGAAGCTACTGACTGAATGAAAGGAGCTGGCACCTCACTCTCTTTGAATCTTCTTTATCATGCTAAGAGGAGCGGGAAAAAGCAAAAAATTTCAGAATTGCACCTTGCATTGCGGAGAAATTACTGTTTGTGCATTTACAATATTCATTGATTTTTACCATTGAAAAACATGTTATTCATATACCAGAAATGTTTGAAGCTACTGACTGAATGAAAGGAGCTGGCATCTCACTCTCTTTGAATCTTCTTTATCATGCTAAGAGGAGCAGGAAAAAGCAAAAAATTTCAGAATTGCACCTTGCAATGCGGAGAAATTACAGTTTGTGCATTTACAATATTCATTGATTTTTGCCATTGAAAAACATCCAGAAATGATTGAAGCTACTGACTGAATGAAAGGAGCTGGCATCTCACTCTCTTTGAATCTTCTTTATCATGCTAAGAGGAGCAGGATAAAGCAAAAAATTTCAGAATTGCACCTTGCAATGCGGAGAAATTACTGTTTGTGCATTTACAATATTCATTGATTTTTGCCATTGAAAAACATGTTATTCATATACCAGAAATGTTTGAAGCTACTGACTGAATGAAAGGAGCTGGCATCTCACTCTCTTTGAATCTTCTTTATCATGCTAAGAGGAGCAGGAAAAAGCAAAAAATTTCAGAATTGCACCTTGCAATGTGGAGAAATTACTGTTTGTGCATTTACAATATTCATTGATTTTTACCATTGAAAAACGTCCAGAAATGATTGAAGCTACTGACTGAATGAAAGTAGCTGGCATCTCACTCTCTTTGAATCTTCTTTATCATGCTAAGAGGAGCAGTAAAAAGCAAAAAATTTCAGACTTGCACCTTGCAATGCGGAGAAATTACTGTTTGTGCATTTACAATATTCATTGATTTTTGCCATTGAAAAACATCATGTTATTCATATACCAGAAATGTTTGAAGCTACTGACTGAATGAAAGGAGCTGGCATCTCACTCTCTTTGAATCTTCTTTATCATGCTAAGAGGAGCAGGAAAAAGCAAAAAATTTCAGAATTGCACCTTGCAATGCGGAGAAATTACTGTTTGTGCATTTACAATATTCATTGATTTTTGCCATTGAAAAACATCATGTTATTCATATACCAGAAATGTTTGAAGCTACTGACTGAATGAAAGGAGCTGGCATCTCACTCTCTTTGAATCTTCTTTATCATGCTAAGAGGAGCAGGAAAAAGCAAAAAATTTCAGAATTGCACCTTGCAATGCGGAGAAATTACAGTTTGTGCATTTACAATATTCATTGATTTTTGCCATTGAAAAACGTCCAGAAATGATTGAAGCTACTGACTGAATGAAAGGAGCTGGCATCTCACTCTCTTTGAATCTTCTTTATCATGCTAAGAGGAGCAGGAAAAAGCAAAAAATTTCAGAATTGCACCTTGCAATGCGGAGAAATTACAGTTTGTGCATTTACAATATTCATTGATTTTTGCCATTGAAAAACATCCAGAAATGATTGAAGCTACTGACTGAATGAAAGGAGCTGGCATCTCACTCTCTTTGAATCTTCTTTATCATGCTAAGAGGAGCAGGAAAAAGCAAAAAATTTCAGAATTGCACCTTGCAATGCGGAGAAATTACTGTTTGTGCATTTACAATATTCATTGATTTTTGCCATTGAAAAACATCATGTTATTCATATACCAGAAATGTTTGAAGCTACTGACTGAATGAAAGGAGCTGGCATCTCACTCTCTTTGAATCTTCTTTATCATGCTAAGAGGAGCAGGAAAAAGCAAAAAATTTCAGAATTGCACCTTGCAATGTGGAGAAATTACTGTTTGTGCATTTACAATATTCATTGATTTTTACCATTGAAAAACGTCCAGAAATGATTGAAGCTACTGACTGAATGAAAGTAGCTGGCATCTCACTCTCTTTGAATCTTCTTTATCATGCTAAGAGGAGCAGGAAAAAGCAAAAAATTTCAGACTTGCACCTTGCAATGCGGAGAAATTACTGTTTGTGCATTTACAATATTCATTGATTTTTGCCATTGAAAAACGTCCAGAAATGATTGAAGGTACTGACTGAATGAAAGGAGCTGGCATCTCACTCTCTTTGAATCTTCTTTATCATGCTAAGAGGAGCAGGAAAAAGCAAAAAATTTCAGAATTGCACCTTGCAATGCGGAGAAATTACTGTTTGTGCATTTACAATATTCATTGATTTTTGCCACTGAAAAACGTCCAGAAATGATTGAAGCTACTGACTGAATGAAAGGAGCTGGCATCTCACTCTCTTTGAATCTTCTTTAACATGCTAAGAGGAGCAGGAAAAAGCAAAAAATTTCAGAATTGCACCTTGCAATGCGGAGAAATTACAGTTTGTGCATTTACAATATTCATTGATTTTTGCCATTGAAAAACATCCAGAAATGATTGAAGCTACTGACTGAATGAAAGGAGCTGGCATCTCACTCTCTTTGAATCTTCTTTATCATGCTAAGAGGAGCAGGAAAAATCAAAAAATTTCAGAATTGCACCTTGCAATGCGGAGAAATTACTGTTTGTGCATTTACAATATTCATTGATTTTTGCCATTGAAAAACATCATGTTATTCATATACCAGAAATGTTTGAAGCTACTGACTGAATGAAAGGAGCTGGCATCTCACTCTCTTTGAATCTTCTTTATCATGCTAAGAGGAGCAGGAAAAAGCAAAAAATTTCAGAATTGCACCTTGCAATGTGGAGAAATTACTGTTTGTGCATTTACAATATTCATTGATTTTTACCATTGAAAAACGTCCAGAAATGATTGAAGCTACTGACTGAATGAAAGTAGCTGGCATCTCACTCTCTTTGAATCTTCTTTATCATGCTAAGAGGAGCAGGAAAAAGCAAAAAATTTCAGACTTGCACCTTGCAATGCGGAGAAATTACTGTTTGTGCATTTACAATATTCATTGATTTTTGCCATTGAAAAACATCATTTTATTCATATACCAGAAATGTTTGAAGCTACTGACTGAATGAAAGGAGCTGGCATCTCACTCTCTTTGAATCTTCTTTATCATGCTAAGAGGAGCAGGAAAAAGCAAAAAATTTCAGAATTGCACCTTGCAATGCGGAGAAATTACTGTTTGTGCATTTACAATATTCATTGATTTTTGCCATTGAAAAACATCATGTTATTCATATACCAGAAATGTTTGAAGCTACTGACTGAATGAAAGGAGCTGGCATCTCACTCTCTTTGAATCTTCTTTATCATGCTAAGAGGAGCAGGAAAAAGCAAAAAATTTCAGAATTGCACCTTGCAATGCGGAGAAATTACTGTTTGTGCATTTACAATATTCATTGATTTTTGCCATTGAAAAACGTCCAGAAATGATTGAAGCTACTGACTGAATGAAAGGAGCTGGCATCTCACTCTCTTTGAATCTTCTTTATCATGCTAAGAGGAGCAGGAAAAATCAAAAAATTTCAGAATTGCACCTTGCAATGCGGAGAAATTACTGTTTGTGCATTTACAATATTCATTGATTTTTGCCATTGAAAAACATGTTATTCATATACCAGAAATGTTTGAAGCTACTGACTGAATGAAAGGAGCTGGCACCTCACTCTCTTTGAATCTTCTTTATCATGCTAAGAGGAGCGGGAAAAAGCAAAAAATTTCAGAATTGCACCTTGCAATGCGGAGAAATTACTGTTTGTGCATTTACAATATTCATTGATTTTTGCCATTGAAAAACGTCCAGAAATGATTGAAGGTACTGACTGAATAAAAGGAGCTGGCATCTCACTCTCTTTGAATCTTCTTTATCATGCTAAGAGGAGCAGGAAAAAGCAAAAAATTTCAGAATTGCACCTTGCAATGCGGAGAAATTACTGTTTGTGCATTTACAATATTCATTGATTTTTGCCATTGAAAAACGTCCAGAAATGATTGAAGCTACTGACTGAATGAAAGGAGCTGGCATCTCACTCTCTTTGAATCTTCTTTATCATGCTAAGAGGAGCAGGAAAAAGCAAAAAATTTCAGAATTGCACCTTGCAATGCGGAGAAATTACAGTTTGTGCATTTACAATATTCATTGATTTTTGCCATTGAAAAACATCCAGAAATGATTGAAGCTACTGACTGAATGAAAGGAGCTGGCATCTCACTCTCTTTGAATGTTCTTTATCATGCTAAGAGGAGCAGGAAAAAGCAAAAAATTTCAGAATTGCACCTTGCAATGTGGAGAAATTACTGTTTGTGCATTTACAATATTCATTGATTTTTGCCATTGAAAAACATCATGTTATTCATATACCAGAAATGTTTGAAGCTACTGACTGAATGAAAGGAGCTGGCATCTCACTCTCTTTGAATCTTCTTTATCATGCTAAGAGGAGCAGGAAAAAGCAAAAAATTTCAGAATTGCACCTTGCAATGTGGAGAAATTACTGTTTGTGCATTTACAATATTCATTGATTTTTACCATTGAAAAACGTCCAGAAATGATTGAAGCTACTGACTGAATGAAAGTAGCTGGCATCTCACTCTCTTTGAATCTTCTTTATCATGCTAAGAGGAGCAGGAAAAAGCAAAAAATTTCAGACTTGCACCTTGCAATGCGGAGAAATTACTGTTTGTGCATTTACAATATTCATTGATTTTTGCCATTGAAAAACATTATGTTATTCATATACCAGAAATGTTTGAAGCTACTGACTGAATGAAAGTAGCTGGCATCTCACTCTCTTTGAATCTTCTTTATCATGCTAAGAGGAGCAGGAAAAACCAAAAAATTTCAGAATTGCACCTTGCAATGCGGAGAAATTACTGTTTGTGCATTTACAATATTCATTGATTTTTGCCATTGAAAAACGTCCAGAAATGATTGAAGCTACTGACTGAATGAAAGGAGCTGGCATCTCACTCTCTTTGAATCTTCTTTATCATGCTAAGAGGAGCAGGAAAAAGCAAAAAATTTCAGACTTGCACCTTGCAATGCGGAGAAATTACTGTTTGTGCATTTACAATATTCATTGATTTTTGCCATTGAAAAACATCATTTTATTCATATACCAGAAATGTTTGAAGCTACTGACTGAATGAAAGGAGCTGGCATCTCACTCTCTTTGAATCTTCTTTATCATGCTAAGAGGAGCAGGAAAAAGCAAAAAATTTCAGAATTGCACCTTGCAATGCGGAGAAATTACTGTTTGTGCATTTACAATATTCATTGATTTTTGCCATTGAAAAACATCATGTTATTCATATACCAGAAATGTTTGAAGCTACTGACTGAATGAAAGGAGCTGGCATCTCACTCTCTTTGAATCTTCTTTATCATGCTAAGAGGAGCAGGAAAAAGCAAAAAATTTCAGAATTGCACCTTGCAATGCGGAGAAATTACTGTTTGTGCATTTACAATATTCATTGATTTTTGCCATTGAAAAACGTCCAGAAATGATTGAAGCTACTGACTGAATGAAAGGAGCTGGCATCTCACTCTCTTTGAATCTTCTTTATCATGCTAAGAGGAGCAGGAAAAAGCAAAAAATTTCAGAATTGCACCTTGCAATGCGGAGAAATTACTGTTTGTGCATTTACAATATTCATTGATTTTTGCCATTGAAAAACATGTTATTCATATACCAGAAATGTTTGAAGCTACTGACTGAATGAAAGGAGCTGGCACCTCACTCTCTTTGAATCTTCTTTATCATGCTAAGAGGAGCGGGAAAAAGCAAAAAATTTCAGAATTGCACCTTGCAATGCGGAGAAATTACTGTTTGTGCATTTACAATATTCATTGATTTTTGCCATTGAAAAACGTCCAGAAATGATTGAAGGTACTGACTGAATAAAAGGAGCTGGCATATCACTCTCTTTGAATCTTCTTTATCATGCTAAGAGGAGCAGGAAAAAGCAAAAAATTTCAGAATTGCACCTTGCAATGCGGAGAAATTACTGTTTGTGCATTTACAATATTCATTGATTTTTGCCATTGAAAAACGTCCAGAAATGATTGAAGCTACTGACTGAATGAAAGGAGCTGGCATCTCACTCTCTTTGAATCTTCTTTATCATGCTAAGAGGAGCAGGAAAAAGCAAAAAATTTCAGAATTGCACCTTGCAATGCGGAGAAATTACAGTTTGTGCATTTACAATATTCATTGATTTTTGCCATTGAAAAACATCCAGAAATGATTGAAGCTACTGACTGAATGAAAGGAGCTGGCATCTCACTCTCTTTGAATGTTCTTTATCATGCTAAGAGGAGCAGGAAAAAGCAAAAAATTTCAGAATTGCACCTTGCAATGTGGAGAAATTACTGTTTGTGCATTTACAATATTCATTGATTTTTGCCATTGAAAAACATCATGTTATTCATATACCAGAAATGTTTGAAGCTACTGACTGAATGAAAGGAGCTGGCATCTCACTCTCTTTGAATCTTCTTTATCATGCTAAGAGGAGCAGGAAAAAGCAAAAAATTTCAGAATTGCACCTTGCAATGTGGAGAAATTACTGTTTGTGCATTTACAATATTCATTGATTTTTACCATTGAAAAACGTCCAGAAATGATTGAAGCTACTGACTGAATGAAAGTAGCTGGCATCTCACTCTCTTTGAATCTTCTTTATCATGCTAAGAGGAGCAGGAAAAAGCAAAAAATTTCAGACTTGCACCTTGCAATGCGGAGAAATTACTGTTTGTGCATTTACAATATTCATTGATTTTTGCCATTGAAAAACATTATGTTATTCATATACCAGAAATGTTTGAAGCTACTGACTGAATGAAAGTAGCTGGCATCTCACTCTCTTTGAATCTTCTTTATCATGCTAAGAGGAGCAGGAAAAACCAAAAAATTTCAGAATTGCACCTTGCAATGCGGAGAAATTACTGTTTGTGCATTTACAATATTCATTGATTTTTGCCATTGAAAAACGTCCAGAAATGATTGAAGCTACTGACTGAATGAAAGGAGCTGGCATCTCACTCTCTTTGAATCTTCTTTATCATGCTAAGAGGAGCAGGAAAAAGCAAAAAATTTCAGAATTGCACCTTGCAATGCGGAGAAATTACTGTTTGTGCATTTACAATATTCATTGATTTTTGCCATTGAAAAACATCATGTTATTCATATACCAGAAATGATTTAAGCTACTGACTGAATGAAAGGAGCTGGCATCTCACTCTCTTTGAATCTTCTTTATCATGCTAAGAGGAGCAGGAAAAAGTAAAAAATTTCAGAATTGCACCTTGCTATGCGGAGAAATTACTGTTTGTGCATTTATAATATTCAATGATTTTTGCCATTGAAAAACGTCCAGAAATGATTGAAGCTACTGACTGAACGAAAGGAGCTGGCATCTCACTCTCTTTGAATCTTCTTTATCATGCTAAGAGGAGCAGGAAAAAGCAAAAAATTTCAGAATTGCACCTTGCAATGCAGAGAAATTACTGTTTGTGCATTTACAATATTCATTGATTTTTGCCATTGAAAAACGTCCAGAAATGATTGAAGCTACTGACTGAATGAAAGGAGCTGGCATCTCACTCTCTTTGAATATTCTTTATCATGCTAAGAGGAGCAGGAAAAAGCAAAAAATTTCAGAATTGCACCTTGCAATGCGGAGAAATTACTGTTTGTGCATTTACAATATTCATTGATTTTTGCCATTGAAAAACATCATGTTATTCATATACCAGAAATGTTTGAAGCTACTGACTGAATGAAAGGAGCTGACATCTCACTCTCTTTGAATCTTCTTTATCATGCTAAGAGGAGCAGGAAAAAGCAAAAAATTTCAGAATTGCACCTTGCAATGCAGAGAAATTACTGTTTGTGCATTTACAATATTCATTGATTTTTGCCATTGAAAAACGTCCAGAAATGATTAAAGCTACTGACTGAATGAAAGGAGCTGGCATCTCACTCTCTTTGAATCTTCTTTATCATGCTAAGAGGAGCAGGAAAAAGCAAAAAATTTCAGAATTGCACCTTGCAATGCGGAGAAATTACTGTTTGTGCATTTACAATATTCATTGATTTTTGCCATTGAAAAACATCATGTTATTCATATACCAGAAATGTTTGAAGCTACTGACTGAATGAAAGGAGCTGGCATCTCACTCTCTTTGAATCTTCTTTATCATGCTAAGAGGAGCAGGAAAAAGCAAAAAATTTCAGAATTGCACCTTGCAATGTGGAGAAATTACTGTTTGTGCATTTACAATATTCATTGATTTTTACCATTGAAAAACGTCCAGAAATGATTGAAGCTACTGACTGAATGAAAGTAGCTGGCATCTCACTCTCTTTGAATCTTCTTTATCATGCTAAGAGGAGCAGGAAAAAGCAAAAAATTTCAGACTTGCACCTTGCAATGCGGAGAAATTACTGTTTGTGCATTTACAATATTCATTGATTTTTGCCATTGAAAAACGTCCAGAAATGATTGAAGGTACTGACTGAATGAAAGGAGCTGGCATCTCACTCTATTTGAATCTTCTTTATCATGCTAAGAGGAGCAGGAAAAAGCAAAAAATTTCAGAATTGCACCTTGCAATGCGGAGAAATTACTGTTTGTGCATTTACAATATTCATTGATTTTTGCCACTGAAAAACGTCCAGAAATGATTGAAGCTACTGACTGAATGAAAGGAGCTGGCATCTCACTCTCTTTGAATCTTCTTTAACATGCTAAGAGGAGCAGGAAAAAGCAAAAAATTTCAGAATTGCACCTTGCAATGCGGAGAAATTACAGTTTGTGCATTTACAATATTCATTGATTTTTGCCATTGAAAAACATCCAGAAATGATTGAAGCTACTGACTGAATGAAAGGAGCTGGCATCTCACTCTCTTTGAATCTTCTTTATCATGCTAAGAGGAGCAGGAAAAAGCAAAAAATTTCAGAATTGCACCTTGCAATGCGGAGAAATTACTGTTTGTGCATTTACAATATTCATTGATTTTTGCCATTGAAAAACATCATGTTATTCATATACCAGAAATGTTTGAAGCTACTGACTGAATGAAAGGAGCTGGCATCTCACTCTCTTTGAATCTTCTTTATCATGCTAAGAGGAGCAGGAAAAAGCAAAAAATTTCAGAATTGCACCTTGCAATGTGGAGAAATTACTGTTTGTGCATTTACAATATTCATTGATTTTTACCATTGAAAAACGTCCAGAAATGATTGAAGCTACTGACTGAATGAAAGTAGCTGGCATCTCACTCTCTTTGAATCTTCTTTATCATGCTAAGAGGAGCAGGAAAAAGCAAAAAATTTCAGACTTGCACCTTGCAATGCGGAGAAATTACTGTTTGTGCATTTACAATATTCATTGATTTTTGCCATTGAAAAACATCATTTTATTCATATACCAGAAATGTTTGAAGCTACGGACTGAATGAAAGGAGCTGGCATCTCACTCTCTTTGAATCTTCTTTATCATGCTAAGAGGAGCAGGAAAAAGCAAAAAATTTCAGAATTGCACCTTGCAATGCGGAGAAATTACTGTTTGTGCATTTACAATATTCATTGATTTTTGCCATTGAAAAACATCATGTTATTCATATACCAGAAATGTTTGAAGCTACTGACTGAATGAAAGGAGCTGGCATCTCACTCTCTTTGAATCTTCTTTATCATGCTAAGAGGAGCAGGAAAAAGCAAAAAATTTCAGAATTGCACCTTGCAATGCGGAGAAATTACTGATTGTGCATTTACAATATTCATTGATTTTTGCCATTGAAAAACGTCCAGAAATGATTGAAGCTACTGACTGAATGAAAGGAGCTGGCATCTCACTCTCTTTGAATCTTCTTTATCATGCTAAGAGGAGCAGGAAAAATCAAAAAATTTCAGAATTGCACCTTGCAATGCGGAGAAATTACTGTTTGTGCATTTACAATATTCATTGATTTTTGCCATTGAAAAACATGTTATTCATATACCAGAAATGTTTGAAGCTACTGACTGATTGAAAGGAGCTGGCACCTCACTCTCTTTGAATCTTCTTTATCATGCTAAGAGGAGCGGGAAAAAGCAAAAAATTTCAGAATTGCACCTTGCAATGCGGAGAAATTACTGTTTGTGCATTTACAATATTCATTGATTTTTGCCATTGAAAAACGTCCAGAAATGATTGAAGGTACTGACTGAATGAAAGGAGCTGGCATCTCACTCTCTTTGAATCTTCTTTATCATGCTAAGAGGAGCAGGAAAAAGCAAAAAATTTCAGAATTGCACCTTGCAATGCGGAGAAATTACTGTTTGTGCATTTACAATATTCATTGATTTTTGCCATTGAAAAACGTCCAGAAATGATTGAAGCTACTGACTGAATGAAAGGAGCTGGCATCTCACTCTCTTTGAATCTTCTTTATCATGCTAAGAGGAGCAGGAAAAAGCAAAAAATTTCAGAATTGCACCTTGCAATGCGGAGAAATTACAGTTTGTGCATTTACAATATTCATTGATTTTTGCCATTGAAAAACATCCAGAAATGATTGAAGCTACTGACTGAATGAAAGGAGCTGGCATCTCACTCTCTTTGAATGTTCTTTATCATGCTAAGAGGAGCAGGAAAAAGCAAAAAATTTCAGAATTGCACCTTGCAATGCGGAGAAATTACTGTTTGTGCATTTACAATATTCATTTATTTTTGCCATTGAAAAACATCATGTTATTCATATACCAGAAATGTTTGAAGCTACTGACTGAATGAAAGGAGCTGGCATCTCACTCTCTTTGAATCTTCTTTATCATGCTAAGAGGAGCAGGAAAAAGCAAAAAATTTCAGAATTGCACCTTGCAATGTGGAGAAATTACTGTTTGTGCATTTACAATATTCATTGATTTTTACCATTGAAAAACGTCCAGAAATGATTGAAGCTACTGACTGAATGAAAGTAGCTGGCATCTCACTCTCTTTGAATCTTCTTTATCATGCTAAGAGGAGCAGGAAAAAGCAAAAAATTTCAGACTTGCACCTTGCAATGCGGAGAAATTACTGTTTGTGCATTTACAATATTCATTGATTTTTGCCATTGAAAAACATTATGTTATTCATATACCAGAAATGTTTGAAGCTACTGACTGAATGAAAGTAGCTGGCATCTCACTCTCTTTGAATCTTCTTTATCATGCTAAGAGGAGCAGGAAAAACCAAAAAATTTCAGAATTGCACCTTGCAATGCGGAGAAATTACTGTTTGTGCATTTACAATATTCATTGATTTTTGCCATTGAAAAACGTCCAGAAATGATTGAAGCTACTGACTGAATGAAAGGAGCTGGCATCTCACTCTCTTTGAATCTTCTTTATCATGCTAAGAGGAGCAGGAAAAAGCAAAAAATTTCAGAATTGCACCTTGCAATGCGGAGAAATTACTGTTTGTGCATTTACAATATTCATTGATTTTTGCCATTGAAAAATATCATGTTATTCATATACCAGAAATGATTGAAGCTACTGACTGAATGAAAGGAGCTGGCATCTCACTCTCTTTGAATCTTCTTTATCATGCTAAGAGGAGCAGGAAAAAGTAAAAAATTTCAGAATTGCACCTTGCTATGCGGAGAAATTACTGTTTGTGCATTTATAATATTCAATGATTTTTGCCATTGAAAAACGTCCAGAAATGATTGAAGCTACTGACTGAACGAAAGGAGCTGGCATCTCACTCTCTTTGAATCTTCTTTATCATGCTAAGAGGAGCAGGAAAAAGCAAAAAATTTCAGAATTGCACCTTGCAATGCGGAGAAATTACTGTTTGTGCATTTACAATATTCATTGATTTTTGCCATTGAAAAACATCATGTTATTCATATACCAGAAATGTTTGAAGCTACTGACTGAATGAAAGGAGCTGGCATCTCACTCTCTTTGAATCTTCTTTATCATGCTAAGAGGAGCAGGAAAAAGCAAAAAATTTCAGAATTGCACCTTGCAATGCGGAGAAATTACTGATTGTGCATTTACAATATTCATTGATTTTTGCCATTGAAAAACGTCCAGAAATGATTGAAGCTACTGACTGAATGAAAGGAGCTGGCATCTCACTCTCTTTGAATCTTCTTTATCATGCTAAGAGGAGCAGGAAAAATCAAAAAATTTCAGAATTGCACCTTGCAATGCGGAGAAATTACTGTTTGTGCATTTACAATATTCATTGATTTTTGCCATTGAAAAACATGTTATTCATATACCAGAAATGTTTGAAGCTACTGACTGATTGAAAGGAGCTGGCACCTCACTCTCTTTGAATCTTCTTTATCATGCTAAGAGGAGCGGGAAAAAGCAAAAAATTTCAGAATTGCACCTTGCAATGCGGAGAAATTACTGTTTGTGCATTTACAATATTCATTGATTTTTGCCATTGAAAAACGTCCAGAAATGATTGAAGGTACTGACTGAATGAAAGGAGCTGGCATCTCACTCTCTTTGAATCTTCTTTATCATGCTAAGAGGAGCAGGAAAAAGCAAAAAATTTCAGAATTGCACCTTGCAATGCGGAGAAATTACTGTTTGTGCATTTACAATATTCATTGATTTTTGCCATTGAAAAACGTCCAGAAATGATTGAAGCTACTGACTGAATGAAAGGAGCTGGCATCTCACTCTCTTTGAATCTTCTTTATCATGCTAAGAGGAGCAGGAAAAAGCAAAAAATTTCAGAATTGCACCTTGCAATGCGGAGAAATTACAGTTTGTGCATTTACAATATTCATTGATTTTTGCCATTGAAAAACATCCAGAAATGATTGAAGCTACTGACTGAATGAAAGGAGCTGGCATCTCACTCTCTTTGAATGTTCTTTATCATGCTAAGAGGAGCAGGAAAAAGCAAAAAATTTCAGAATTGCACCTTGCAATGCGGAGAAATTACTGTTTGTGCATTTACAATATTCATTTATTTTTGCCATTGAAAAACATCATGTTATTCATATACCAGAAATGTTTGAAGCTACTGACTGAATGAAAGGAGCTGGCATCTCACTCTCTTTGAATCTTCTTTATCATGCTAAGAGGAGCAGGAAAAAGCAAAAAATTTCAGAATTGCACCTTGCAATGTGGAGAAATTACTGTTTGTGCATTTACAATATTCATTGATTTTTACCATTGAAAAACGTCCAGAAATGATTGAAGCTACTGACTGAATGAAAGTAGCTGGCATCTCACTCTCTTTGAATCTTCTTTATCATGCTAAGAGGAGCAGGAAAAAGCAAAAAATTTCAGACTTGCACCTTGCAATGCGGAGAAATTACTGTTTGTGCATTTACAATATTCATTGATTTTTGCCATTGAAAAACATTATGTTATTCATATACCAGAAATGTTTGAAGCTACTGACTGAATGAAAGTAGCTGGCATCTCACTCTCTTTGAATCTTCTTTATCATGCTAAGAGGAGCAGGAAAAACCAAAAAATTTCAGAATTGCACCTTGCAATGCGGAGAAATTACTGTTTGTGCATTTACAATATTCATTGATTTTTGCCATTGAAAAACGTCCAGAAATGATTGAAGCTACTGACTGAATGAAAGGAGCTGGCATCTCACTCTCTTTGAATCTTCTTTATCATGCTAAGAGGAGCAGGAAAAAGCAAAAAATTTCAGAATTGCACCTTGCAATGCGGAGAAATTACTGTTTGTGCATTTACAATATTCATTGATTTTTGCCATTGAAAAATATCATGTTATTCATATACCAGAAATGATTGAAGCTACTGACTGAATGAAAGGAGCTGGCATCTCACTCTCTTTGAATCTTCTTTATCATGCTAAGAGGAGCAGGAAAAAGTAAAAAATTTCAGAATTGCACCTTGCTATGCGGAGAAATTACTGTTTGTGCATTTATAATATTCAATGATTTTTGCCATTGAAAAACGTCCAGAAATGATTGAAGCTACTGACTGAACGAAAGGAGCTGGCATCTCACTCTCTTTGAATCTTCTTTATCATGCTAAGAGGAGCAGGAAAAAGCAAAAAATTTCAGAATTGCACCTTGCAATGCGGAGAAATTACTGTTTGTGCATTTACAATATTCATTGATTTTTGCCATTGAAAAACGTCCAGAAATGATTGAAGCTACTGACTGAATGAAAGGAGCTGGCATCTCACTCTCTTTGAATCTTCTTTATCATGCTAAGAGGAGCAGGAAAAAGCAAAAAATTTCAGAATTGCACCTTGCAATGCGGAGAAATTACTGTTTGTGCATTTACAATATTCATTGATTTTTGCCATTGAAAAACATGTTATTCATATACCAGAAATGTTTGAAGCTACTGACTGAATGAAAGGAGCTGGCACCTCACTCTCTTTGAATCTTCTTTATCATGCTAAGAGGAGCAGGAAAAAGCAAAAAATTTCAGAATTGCACCTTGCAATGCGGAGAAATTACTGTTTGTGCATATACAATATTCATTGATTTTTGCCATTGAAAAACGTCCAGAAATGATTGAAGCTACTGATTGAATGAAAGGAGCTGGCATCTCACTCTCTTTGAATCTTCTTTATCATGCTAAGAGGAGCAGGAAAAAGCAAAAAATTTCAGAATTGCACCTTGCAATGCGGAGAAATTACTGTTTGTGCATTTACAATATTCATTGATTTTTGCCATTGAAAAACATGTTATTCATATACCAGAAATGTTTGAAGCTACTGACTGAATGAAAGGAGCTGGCACCTCACTCTCTTTGAATCTTCTTTATCATGCTAAGAGGAGCGGGAAAAAGCAAAAAATTTCAGAATTGCACCTTGCAATGCGGAGAAATTACTGTTTGTGCATTTACAATATTCATTGATTTTTGCCATTGAAAAACGTCCAGAAATGATTGAAGGTACTGACTGAATGAAAGGAGCTGGCATCTCACTCTCTTTGAATCTTCTTTATCATGCTAAGAGGAGCAGGAAAAAGCAAAAAATTTCAGAATTGCACCTTGCAATGCGGAGAAATTACTGTTTGTGCATTTACAATATTCATTGATTTTTGCCATTGAAAAACGTCCAGAAATGATTGAAGCTACTGACTGAATGAAAGGAGCTGGCATCTCACTCTCTTTGAATCTTCTTTATCATGCTAAGAGGAGCAGGAAAAAGCAAAAAATTTCAGAATTGCACCTTGCAATGCGGAGAAATTACTGTTTGTGCATTTACAATATTCATTGATTTTTGCCATTGAAAAACATCATGTTATTCATATACCAGAAATGTTTGAAGCTACTGACTGAATGAAAGGAGTTGGCATCTCACTCTCTTTGAATCTTCTTTATCATGCTAAGAGGAGCAGGAAAAAGCAAAAAATTTCAGAATTGCACCTTGCAATGCGGAGAAATTACTGTTTGTGCATTTACAATATTCATTGATTTTTGCCATTGAAAAACATCATGTTATTCATATACCAGAAATGTTTGAAGCTACTGACTGAATGAAAGGAGCAGGCATCTCACTCTCTTTGAATCTTCTTTATCATGCTAAGAGGAGCAGGAAAAAGCAAAAAATTTTAGAATTGCACATTGCAATGTGGAGAAATTACTGTTTGTGCATTTCCAATATTCATTGATTTTTACCATTGAAAAACGTCCAGAAATGATTGAAGCTACTGACTGAATGAAAGTAGCTGGCATCTCACTCTCTTTGAATCTTCTTTATCATGCTAAGAGGAGCAGGAAAAAGCAAAAAATTTCAGACTTGCACCTTGCAATGCGGAGAAATTACTGTTTGTGCATTTACAATATTCATTGATTTTTGCCATTGAAAAACATCATGTTATTCATATACCAGAAATGTTTGAAGCTACTGACTGAATGAAAGGAGCTGGCATCTCACTCTCTTTGAATCTTCTTTATCATGCTAAGAGGAGCAGGAAAAAGCAAAAAATTTCAGAATTGCACCTTGCAATGCGGAGAAATTACTGTTTGTGCATTTACAATATTCATTGATTTTTGCCATTGAAAAACGTCCAGAAATGATTGAAGCTACTGACTGAATGAAAGGAGCTGGCATCTCACTCTCTTTGAATCCTCTTTATCATGCTAAGAGGAGCAGGAAAAAGCAAAAAATTTCAGAATTGCACCTTGCAATGCGGAGAAATTACTGTTTGTGCATTTACAATATTCATTGATTTTTGCCATTGAAAAACGTCCAGAAATGATTGAAGCTACTGACTGAATGAAAGGAGCTGGCATCTCACTCTCTTTGAATCTTCTTTATCATGCTAAGAGGAGCAGGAAAAAGCAAAAAATTTCAGAATTGCACCTTGCAATGCGGAGAAATTACTGTTTGTGCATTTACAATATTCATTGATTTTTGCCATTGAAAAACATCATGTTATTCATATACCAGAAATGTTTGAAGCTACTGACTGAATGAAAGGAGCTGACATCTCACTCTCTTTGAATCTTCTTTATCATGCTAAGAGGAGCAGGAAAAAGCAAAAAATTTCAGAATTGCACCTTGCAATGCGGAGAAATTACTGTTTGTGCATTTACAATATTCATTGATTTTTGCCATTGAAAAACGTCCAGAAATGATTGAAGCTACTGACTGAATGAAAGGAGCTGGCATCTCACTCTCTTTGAATCTTCTTTATCATGCTAAGAGGAGCAGGAAAAAGCAAAAAATTTCAGAATTGCACCTTGCAATGCGGAGAAATTACTGTTTGTGCATTTACAATATTCATTGATTTTTGCCATTGAAAAACATCATGTTATTCATATACCAGAAATGTTTGAAGCTACTGACTGAATGAAAGGAGCTGGCATCTCACTCTCTTTGAATCTTCTTTATCATGCTAAGAGGAGCAGGAAAAAGCAAAAAATTTCAGAATTGCACCTTGCAATGTGGAGAAATTACTGTTTGTGCATTTACAATATTCATTGATTTTTGCCATTGAAAAACATCATGTTATTCATATACCAGAAATGTTTGAAGCTACTGACTGAATGAAAGGAGCTGGCATCTCACTCTCTTTGAATCTTCTTTATCATGCTAAGAGGAGCAGGAAAAAGCAAAAAATTTCAGAATTGCACCTTGCAATGTGGAGAAATTACTGTTTGTGCATTTACAATATTCATTGATTTTTACCATTGAAAAACGTCCAGAAATGATTGAAGCTACTGACTGAATGAAAGTAGCTGGCATCTCACTCTCTTTGAATCTTCTTTATCATGCTAAGAGGAGCAGGAAAAAGCAAAAAATTTCAGACTTGCACCTTGCAATGCGGAGAAATTACTGTTTGTGCATTTACAATATTCATTGATTTTTGCCATTGAAAAACATCATGTTATTCATATACCAGAAATGTTTGAAGCTACTGACTGAATGAAAGGAGCTGGCATCTCACTCTCTTTGAATCTTCTTTATCATGCTAAGAGGAGCAGGAAAAAGCAAAAAATTTCAGAATTGCACCTTGCAATGTGGAGAAATTACTGTTTGTGCATTTACAATATTCATTGATTTTTACCATTGAAAAACGTCCAGAAATGATTGAAGCTACTGACTGAATGAAAGTAGCTGGCATCTCACTCTCTTTGAATCTTCTTTATCATGCTAAGAGGAGCAGGAAAAAGCAAAAAATTTCAGACTTGCACCTTGCAATGCGGAGAAATTACTGTTTGTGCATTTACAATATTCATTGATTTTTGCCATTGAAAAACATCATGTTATTCATATACCAGAAATGTTTGAAGCTACTGACTGAATCAAAGGAGCTGGCATCTCACTCTCTTTGAATCTTCTTTATCATGCTAAGAGGAGCAGGAAAAAGCAAAAAATTTCAGAATTGCACCTTGCAATGCGGAGAAATTACTGATTGTGCATTTACAATATTCATTGATTTTTGCCATTGAAAAACGTCCAGAAATGATTGAAGCTACTGACTGAATGAAAGGAGCTGGCATCTCACTCTCTTTGAATCTTCTTTATCATGCTAAGAGGAGCAGGAAAAAGCAAAAAATTTCAGAATTGCACCTTGCAATGCGGAGAAATTACTGTTTGTGCATTTACAATATTCATTGATTTTTGCCATTGAAAAACGTCCAGAAATGATTGAAGCTACTGACTGAATGAAAGGAGCTGGCATCTCACTCTCTTTGAATCTTCTTTATCATGCTAAGAGGAGCAGGAAAAAGCAAAAAATTTCAGAATTGCACCTTGCAATGCGGAGAAATTACTGTTTGTGCATTTACAATATTCATTGATTTTTGCCATTGAAAAACATGTTATTCATATACCAGAAATGTTTGAAGCTACTGACTGAATGAAAGGAGCTGGCACCTCACTCTCTTTGAATCTTCTTTATCATGCTAAGAGGAGCGGGAAAAAGCAAAAAATTTCAGAATTGCACCTTGCAATGCGGAGAAATTACTGTTTGTGCATTTACAATATTCATTGATTTTTGCCATTGAAAAACGTCCAGAAATGATTGAAGGTACTGACTGAATGAAAGGAGCTGGCATCTCACTCTCTTTGAATCTTCTTTATCATGCTAAGAGGAGCAGGAAAAAGCAAAAAATTTCAGAATTGCACCTTGCAATGCGGAGAAATTACTGTTTGTGCATTTACAATATTCATTGATTTTTGCCATTGAAAAACGTCCAGAAATGATTGAAGCTACTGACTGAATGAAAGGAGCTGGCATCTCACTCTCTTTGAATCTTCTTTATCATGCTAAGAGGAGCAGGAAAAAGCAAAAAATTTCAGAATTGCACCTTGCAATGCGGAGAAATTACTGTTTGTGCATTTACAATATTCATTGATTTTTGCCATTGAAAAACATCATGTTATTCATATACCAGAAATGTTTGAAGCTACTGACTGAATGAAAGGAGTTGGCATCTCACTCTCTTTGAATCTTCTTTATCATGCTAAGAGGAGCAGGAAAAAGCAAAAAATTTCAGAATTGCACCTTGCAATGTGGAGAAATTACTGTTTGTGCATTTACAATATTCATTGATTTTTACCATTGAAAAACGTCCAGAAATGATTGAAGCTACTGACTGAATGAAAGTAGCTGGCATCTCACTCTCTTTGAATCTTCTTTATCATGCTAAGAGGAGCAGGAAAAAGCAAAAAATTTCAGACTTGCACCTTGCAATGCGGAGAAATTACTGTTTGTGCATTTACAATATTCATTGATTTTTGCCATTGAAAAACATCATGTTATTCATATACCAGAAATGTTTGAAGCTACTGACTGAATGAAAGGAGCTGGCATCTCACTCTCTTTGAATCTTCTTTATCATGCTAAGAGGAGCAGGAAAAAGCAAAAAATTTCAGAATTGCACCTTGCAATGTGGAGAAATTACTGTTTGTGCATTTACAATATTCATTGATTTTTACCATTGAAAAACGTCCAGAAATGATTGAAGCTACTGACTGAATGAAAGGAGCTGGCATCTCACTCTCTTTGAATCTTCTTTATCATGCTAAGAGGAGCAGGAAAAAGCAAAAAATTTCAGAATTGCACCTTGCAATGCGGAGAAATTACTGTTTGTGCATTTACAATATTCATTGATTTTTGCCATGGAAAAACGTCCAGAAATGATTGAAGCTACTGACTGAATGAAAGGAGCTGGCATCTCACTCTCTTTGAATCTTCTTTATCATGCTAAGAGGAGCAGGAAAAAGCAAAAAATTTCAGAATTGCACCTTGCAATGCGGAGAAATTACTGTTTGTGCATTTACAATATTCATTGATTTTTGCCATTGAAAAACATCATGTTATTCATATACCAGAAATGATTGAAGCTACTGACTGAATGAAAGGAGCTGGCATCTCACTCTCTTTGAATCTTCTTTATCATGCTAAGAGGAGCAGGAAAAAGCAAAAAATTTCAGAATTGCACCTTGCAATGCGGAGAAATTACTGTTTGTGCATTTACAATATTCATTGATTTTTGCCATTGAAAAACGTCCAGAAATGATTGAAGCTACTGACTGAATGAAAGGAGCTGGCATCTCACTCTCTTTGAATCTTCTTTATCATGCTAAGAGGAGCAGGAAAAAGCAAAAAATTTCAGAATTGCACCTTGCAATGCGGAGAAATTACTGTTTGTGCATTTACAATATTCATTGATTTTTGCGATTGAAAAACATCATGTTATTAATATACCAGAAATGATTGAAGCTACAGACTGAATGAAAGGAGCTGGCATCTCACTCTCTTTGAATCTTCTTTATCATGCTAAGAGGAGCAGGAAAAAGCAAAAAATTTCAGAATTGCACCTTGCAATGCGGAGAAATTACTGTTTGTGCATTTACAATATTCATTGATTTTTGCCATTGAAAAACATGTTATTCATATACCAGAAATGTTTGAAGCTACTGACTGAATGAAAGGAGCTGGCACCTCACTCTCTTTGAATCTTCTTTATCATGCTAAGAGGAGCAGGAAAAAGCAAAAAATTTCAGAATTGCACCTTGCAATGCGGAGAAATTACTGTTTGTGCATATACAATATTCATTGATTTTTGCCATTGAAAAACGTCCAGAAATGATTGAAGCTACTGATTGAATGAAAGGAGCTGGCATCTCACTCTCTTTGAATCTTCTTTATCATGCTAAGAGGAGCAGGAAAAAGCAAAAAATTTCAGAATTGCACCTTGCAATGCGGAGAAATTACTGTTTGTGCATTTACAATATTCATTGATTTTTGCCATTGAAAAACATGTTATTCATATACCAGAAATGTTTGAAGCTACTGACTGAATGAAAGGAGCTGGCACCTCACTCTCTTTGAATCTTCTTTATCATGCTAAGAGGAGCGGGAAAAAGCAAAAAATTTCAGAATTGCACCTTGCAATGCGGAGAAATTACTGTTTGTGCATTTACAATATTCATTGATTTTTGCCATTGAAAAACGTCCAGAAATGATTGAAGGTACTGACTGAATGAAAGGAGCTGGCATCTCACTCTCTTTGAATCTTCTTTATCATGCTAAGAGGAGCAGGAAAAAGCAAAAAATTTCAGAATTGCACCTTGCAATGCGGAGAAATTACTGTTTGTGCATTTACAATATTCATTGATTTTTGCCATTGAAAAACGTCCAGAAATGATTGAAGCTACTGACTGAATGAAAGGAGCTGGCATCTCACTCTCTTTGAATCTTCTTTATCATGCTAAGAGGAGCAGGAAAAAGCAAAAAATTTCAGAATTGCACCTTGCAATGCGGAGAAATTACTGTTTGTGCATTTACAATATTCATTGATTTTTGCCATTGAAAAACATCATGTTATTCATATACCAGAAATGTTTGAAGCTACTGACTGAATGAAAGGAGTTGGCATCTCACTCTCTTTGAATCTTCTTTATCATGCTAAGAGGAGCAGGAAAAAGCAAAAAATTTCAGAATTGCACCTTGCAATGCGGAGAAATTACTGTTTGTGCATTTACAATATTCATTGATTTTTGCCATTGAAAAACATCATGTTATTCATATACCAGAAATGTTTGAAGCTACTGACTGAATGAAAGGAGCAGGCATCTCACTCTCTTTGAATCTTCTTTATCATGCTAAGAGGAGCAGGAAAAAGCAAAAAATTTTAGAATTGCACATTGCAATGTGGAGAAATTACTGTTTGTGCATTTACAATATTCATTGATTTTTACCATTGAAAAACGTCCAGAAATGATTGAAGCTACTGACTGAATGAAAGTAGCTGGCATCTCACTCTCTTTGAATCTTCTTTATCATGCTAAGAGGAGCAGGAAAAAGCAAAAAATTTCAGACTTGCACCTTGCAATGCGGAGAAATTACTGTTTGTGCATTTACAATATTCATTGATTTTTGCCATTGAAAAACATCATGTTATTCATATACCAGAAATGTTTGAAGCTACTGACTGAATGAAAGGAGCTGGCATCTCACTCTCTTTGAATCTTCTTTATCATGCTAAGAGGAGCAGGAAAAAGCAAAAAATTTCAGAATTGCACCTTGCAATGCGGAGAAATTACTGTTTGTGCATTTACAATATTCATTGATTTTTGCCATTGAAAAACGTCCAGAAATGATTGAAGCTACTGACTGAATGAAAGGAGCTGGCATCTCACTCTCTTTGAATCCTCTTTATCATGCTAAGAGGAGCAGGAAAAAGCAAAAAATTTCAGAATTGCACCTTGCAATGCGGAGAAATTACTGTTTGTGCATTTACAATATTCATTGATTTTTGCCATTGAAAAACGTCCAGAAATGATTGAAGCTACTGACTGAATGAAAGGAGCTGGCATCTCACTCTCTTTGAATCTTCTTTATCATGCTAAGAGGAGCAGGAAAAAGCAAAAAATTTCAGAATTGCACCTTGCAATGCGGAGAAATTACTGTTTGTGCATTTACAATATTCATTGATTTTTGCCATTGAAAAACATCATGTTATTCATATACCAGAAATGTTTGAAGCTACTGACTGAATGAAAGGAGCTGACATCTCACTCTCTTTGAATCTTCTTTATCATGCTAAGAGGAGCAGGAAAAAGCAAAAAATTTCAGAATTGCACCTTGCAATGCGGAGAAATTACTGTTTGTGCATTTACAATATTCATTGATTTTTGCCATTGAAAAACGTCCAGAAATGATTGAAGCTACTGACTGAATGAAAGGAGCTGGCATCTCACTCTCTTTGAATCTTCTTTATCATGCTAAGAGGAGCAGGAAAAAGCAAAAAATTTCAGAATTGCACCTTGCAATGCGGAGAAATTACTGTTTGTGCATTTACAATATTCATTGATTTTTGCCATTGAAAAACATCATGTTATTCATATACCAGAAATGTTTGAAGCTACTGACTGAATGAAAGGAGCTGGCATCTCACTCTCTTTGAATCTTCTTTATCATGCTAAGAGGAGCAGGAAAAAGCAAAAAATTTCAGAATTGCACCTTGCAATGTGGAGAAATTACTGTTTGTGCATTTACAATATTCATTGATTTTTGCCATTGAAAAACATCATGTTATTCATATACCAGAAATGTTTGAAGCTACTGACTGAATGAAAGGAGCTGGCATCTCACTCTCTTTGAATCTTCTTTATCATGCTAAGAGGAGCAGGAAAAAGCAAAAAATTTCAGAATTGCACCTTGCAATGTGGAGAAATTACTGTTTGTGCATTTACAATATTCATTGATTTTTACCATTGAAAAACGTCCAGAAATGATTGAAGCTACTGACTGAATGAAAGTAGCTGGCATCTCACTCTCTTTGAATCTTCTTTATCATGCTAAGAGGAGCAGGAAAAAGCAAAAAATTTCAGACTTGCACCTTGCAATGCGGAGAAATTACTGTTTGTGCATTTACAATATTCATTGATTTTTGCCATTGAAAAACATCATGTTATTCATATACCAGAAATGTTTGAAGCTACTGACTGAATGAAAGGAGCTGGCATCTCACTCTCTTTGAATCTTCTTTATCATGCTAAGAGGAGCAGGAAAAAGCAAAAAATTTCAGAATTGCACCTTGCAATGTGGAGAAATTACTGTTTGTGCATTTACAATATTCATTGATTTTTACCATTGAAAAACGTCCAGAAATGATTGAAGCTACTGACTGAATGAAAGTAGCTGGCATCTCACTCTCTTTGAATCTTCTTTATCATGCTAAGAGGAGCAGGAAAAAGCAAAAAATTTCAGACTTGCACCTTGCAATGCGGAGAAATTACTGTTTGTGCATTTACAATATTCATTGATTTTTGCCATTGAAAAACATCATGTTATTCATATACCAGAAATGTTTGAAGCTACTGACTGAATCAAAGGAGCTGGCATCTCACTCTCTTTGAATCTTCTTTATCATGCTAAGAGGAGCAGGAAAAAGCAAAAAATTTCAGAATTGCACCTTGCAATGCGGAGAAATTACTGTTTGTGCATTTACAATATTCATTGATTTTTGCCATTGAAAAACGTCCAGAAATGATTGAAGCTACTGACTGAATGAAAGGAGCTGGCATCTCACTCTCTTTGAATCTTCTTTATCATGCTAAGAGGAGCAGGAAAAAGCAAAAAATTTCAGAATTGCACCTTGCAATGCGGAGAAATTACTGTTTGTGCATTTACAATATTCATTGATTTTTGCCATTGAAAAACGTCCAGAAATGATTGAAGCTACTGACTGAATGAAAGGAGCTGGCATCTCACTCTCTTTGAATCTTCTTTATCATGCTAAGAGGAGCAGGAAAAAGCAAAAAATTTCAGAATTGCACCTTGCAATGCGGAGAAATTACTGTTTGTGCATTTACAATATTCATTGATTTTTGCCATTGAAAAACATGTTATTCATATACCAGAAATGTTTGAAGCTACTGACTGAATGAAAGGAGCTGGCACCTCACTCTCTTTGAATCTTCTTTATCATGCTAAGAGGAGCGGGAAAAAGCAAAAAATTTCAGAATTGCACCTTGCAATGCGGAGAAATTACTGTTTGTGCATTTACAATATTCATTGATTTTTGCCATTGAAAAACGTCCAGAAATGATTGAAGGTACTGACTGAATGAAAGGAGCTGGCATCTCACTCTCTTTGAATCTTCTTTATCATGCTAAGAGGAGCAGGAAAAAGCAAAAAATTTCAGAATTGCACCTTGCAATGCGGAGAAATTACTGTTTGTGCATTTACAATATTCATTGATTTTTGCCATTGAAAAACGTCCAGAAATGATTGAAGCTACTGACTGAATGAAAGGAGCTGGCATCTCACTCTCTTTGAATCTTCTTTATCATGCTAAGAGGAGCAGGAAAAAGCAAAAAATTTCAGAATTGCACCTTGCAATGCGGAGAAATTACTGTTTGTGCATTTACAATATTCATTGATTTTTGCCATTGAAAAACATCATGTTATTCATATACCAGAAATGTTTGAAGCTACTGACTGAATGAAAGGAGTTGGCATCTCACTCTCTTTGAATCTTCTTTATCATGCTAAGAGGAGCAGGAAAAAGCAAAAAATTTCAGAATTGCACCTTGCAATGTGGAGAAATTACTGTTTGTGCATTTACAATATTCATTGATTTTTACCATTGAAAAACGTCCAGAAATGATTGAAGCTACTGACTGAATGAAAGTAGCTGGCATCTCACTCTCTTTGAATCTTCTTTATCATGCTAAGAGGAGCAGGAAAAAGCAAAAAATTTCAGACTTGCTCCTTGCAATGCGGAGAAATTACTGTTTGTGCATTTACAATATTCATTGATTTTTGCCATTGAAAAACATCATGTTATTCATATACCAGAAATGTTTGAAGCTACTGACTGAATTAAAGGAGCTGGCATCTCACTCTCTTTGAATCTTCTTTATCATGCTAAGAGGAGCAGGAAAAAGCAAAAAATTTCAGAATTGCACCTTGCAATGTGGAGAAATTACTGTTTGTGCATTTACAATATTCATTGATTTTTACCATTGAAAAACGTCCAGAAATGATTGAAGCTACTGACTGAATGAAAGGAGCTGGCATCTCACTCTCTTTGAATCTTCTTTATCATGCTAAGAGGAGCAGGAAAAAGCAAAAAATTTCAGAATTGCACCTTGCAATGCGGAGAAATTACTGTTTGTGCATTTACAATATTCATTGATTTTTGCCATGGAAAAACGTCCAGAAATGATTGAAGCTACTGACTGAATGAAAGGAGCTGGCATCTCACTCTCTTTGAATCTTCTTTATCATGCTAAGAGGAGCAGGAAAAAGCAAAAAATTTCAGAATTGCACCTTGCAATGCGGAGAAATTACTGTTTGTGCATTTACAATATTCATTGATTTTTGCCATTGAAAAACATCATGTTATTCATATACCAGAAATGATTGAAGCTACTGACTGAATGAAAGGAGCTGGCATCTCACTCTCTTTGAATCTACTTTATCATGCTAAGAGGAGCAGGAAAAAGCAAAAAATTTCAGAATTGCACCTTGCAATGCGGAGAAATTACTGTTTGTGCATTTACAATATTCATTGATTTTTGCCATTGAAAAACGTCCAGAAATGATTGAAGCTACTGACTGAATGAAAGGAGCTGGCATCTCACTCTCTTTGAATCTTCTTTATCATGCTAAGAGGAGCAGGAAAAAGCAAAAAATTTCAGAATTGCACCTTGCAATGCGGAGAAATTACTGTTTGTGCATTTACAATATTCATTGATTTTTGCGATTGAAAAACATCATGTTATTAATATACCAGAAATGATTGAAGCTACAGACTGAATGAAAGGAGCTGGCATCTCACTCTCTTTGAATCTTCTTTATCATGCTAAGAGGAGCAGGAAAAAGTAAAAAATTTCAGAATTGCACCTTGCAATGCGGAGAAATTACTGTTTGTGCATTTACAATATTCAATGATTTTTGCCATTGAAAAACGTCCAGAAATGATTGAAGCTACTGACTGAATGAAAGGAGCTGGCATCTCACTCTCTTTGAATCTTGTTTATCATGCTAAGAGGAGCAGGAAAAAGCAAAAAATTTCAGAATTGCACCTTGCAATGCGGAGAAATTACTGTTTGTGCATTTACAATATTCATTGATTTTTGCCATTGAAAAACGTCCAGAAATGATTGAAGCTACTGACTGAATGAAAGGAGCTGGCATCTCACTCTCTTTGAATCTTCTTTATCATGCTAAGAGGAGCAGGAAAAAGCAAAAAATTTCAGAATTGCACCTTGCAATGCGGAGAAATTACTGTTTGTGCATTTACAATATTCATTGATTTTTGCTATTGAAAAACATCATGTTATTCATATACCAGAAATGATTGAAGCTACTGACTGAATGAAAGGAGCTGGCATCTCACTCTCTTTGAATCTTCTTTATCATGCTAAGAGGAGCAGGAAAAAGCAAAAAATTTCAGAATTGCACCTTGCAATGCGGAGAAATTACAGTTTGTGCATTTACAATATTCATTGATTTTTGCCATTGAAAAACGTCCAGAAATGATTGAAGCTACTGACTGAATGAAAGGAGCTGGCATCTCACTCTCTTTGAATCTTCTTTATCATGCTAAGAGGAGCAGGAAAAAGCAAAAAATTTCAGAATTGCACCTTGCAATGCGGAGAAATTACTGTTTGTGCATTTACAATATTCATTGATTTTTGCCATTGAAAAACGTCCAGAAATGATTGAAGGTACTGACTGAATGAAAGGAGCTGGCATCTCACTCTCTTTGAATATTCTTTAGCATGCTAAGAGGAGCAGGAAAAAGCAAAAAATTTCAGAATTGCACCTTGCAATGCGGAGAAATTACTGTTTGTGCATTTACAATATTCATTGATTTTTGCCATTGAAAAACGTCCAGAAATGATTGAAGCTACTGACTGAATGAAAGCAGCTGGCATCTCACTCTCTTTGAATCTTCTTTATCATGCTAAGAGGAGCAGGAAAAAGCAAAAAATTTCAGAATTGCACCTTGCAATGCGGAGAAATTACTGTTTGTGCATTTACAATATTCATTGATTTTTGCCATTGAAAAATGTCCAGAAATGATTGAAGCTACTGACTGAATGAAAGGAGCTGGCATCTCACTCTCTTTGAATCTTCTTTATCATGCTAAGAGGAGCAGGAAAAAGCAAAAAATTTCAGAATTGCGCCTTGCAATGCGGAGAAATTAATGTTTGTGCATTTACAAAATTCATTGATTTTTGCCATTGAAAAACATCATGTTATTCATATACCAGAAATGATTGAAGCTACTGACTGAAGGAAAGGAGCTGGCATCTCACTCTCTTTGAATCTTCTTTATCATGCTAAGAGGAGCAGGAAAAAGCAAAAAATTTCAGAATTGCACCTTGCAATGCGGAGAAATTACTGTTTGTGCATTTACAATATTCATTGATTTTTGCCATTGAAAAACATCCAGAAATGATTGAAGCTACTGACTGAATGAAAGGAGCTGGCATCTCACTCTCTTTGAATCTTCTTTATCATGCTAAGAGGAGCAGGAAAAAGCAAAAAATTTCAGAATTGCACCTTGCAATGCGGAGAAATTACTGTTTGTGCATTTACAATATTCATTGATTTTTGCGATTGAAAAACATCATGTTATTCATATACCAGAAATGATTGAAGCTACTGAGTGAATGAAAGGAGCTGGCATCTCACTCTCTTTGAATCTTCTTTATCATGCTAAGAGGAGCAGGAAAAAGTAAAAAATTTCAGAATTGCACCTTGCAATGCGGAGAAATTACTGTTTGTGCATTTACAATATTCAATGATTTTTGCCATTGAAAAACATCCAGAAATGATTGAAGCTACTGACTGAATGAAAGGAGCTGACATCTCACTCTCTTTGAATCTTGTTTATCATGCTAAGAGGAGCAGGAAAAAGCAAAAAATTTCAGAATTGCACCTTGCAATGCGGAGAAATTACTGTTTGTGCATTTACAATATTCATTGATTTTTGCCATTGAAAAACGTCCAGAAATGATTGAAGCTACTGACTGAATGAAAGGAGCTGGCATCTCACTCTCTTTGAATCTTCTTTATCATGCTAAGAGGAGCAGGAAAAAACAAAAAATTTCAGAATTGCACCTTGCAATGCGGAGAAATTACTGTTTGTGCATTTACAATATTCATTGATTTTTGCCATTGAAAAACGTCCAGAAATGTTTGAAGCTACTGACTGAATGAAAGGAGCTGGCATCTCACTCTCTTTGAATCTTCTTTATCATGCTAAGAGGAGCAGGAAAAAGCAAAAAATTTCAGAATTGCACCTTGCAATGCGGAGAAATTACTGTTTGTGCATTTACAATATTCATTGATTTTTGCCATTGAAAAACATGTTATTCATATACCAGAAATGTTTGAAGCTCCTGACTGAATGAAAGGAGCTGGCACCTCACTCTCTTTGAATCTTCTTTATCATGCTAAGAGGAGCAGGAAAAAGGAAAAATTTCAGAATTGCACCTTGCAATGCGGAGAAATTACTGTTTGTGCATTTACAATATTCATTGATTTTTGCCATTGAAAAACGTCCAGAAATGATTGAAGCTACTGACTGAATGAAAGGAGCTGTCATCTCACTCTCTTTAAATCTTCTTTATCATGCTAAGAGGAGCAGGAAAAAGCAAAAAATTTCAGAATTGCACCTTGCAATGCGGAGAAATTACTGTTTGTGCATTTACAATATTCATTGATTTTTGCCATTGAAAAATGTCCAGAAATGATTGAAGCTACTGACTGAATGAAAGGAGCTGGCATCTCACTCTCTTTGAATCTTCTTTATCATGCTAAGAGGAGCAGGAAAAAGCAAAAAATTTCAGAATTGCGCCTTGCAATGCGGAGAAATTACTGTTTGTGCATTTACAAAATTCATTGATTTTTGCCATTGAAAAACATCATGTTATTCATATGCCAGAAATGATTGACGCTACTGACTGAAGGAAAGGAGCTGGCATCTCACTCTCTTTGAATCTTCTTTATCATGCTAAGAGGAGCAGGAAAAAGCAAAAAATTTCAGAATTGCACCTTGCAATGCGGAGAAATTACTGTTTGTGCATTTACAATATTCATTGATTTTTGCCATTGAAAAACGTCCAGAAATGATTGAAGCTACTGACTGAATGAAAGGAGCTGGCATCTCACTCTCTTTGAATCTTCTTTATCATGCTAAGAGGAGCAGGAAAAAGCAAAAAATTTCAGAATTGCACCTTGCAATGCGGAGAAATTACTGTTTGTGCATTTACAATATTCATTGATTTTTGCCATTGAAAAACGTCCAGAAATGATTGAAGCTACTGACTGAATGAAAGGAGCTGGCATTTCACTCTCTTTGAATCTTCTTTATCATGCTAAGAGGAGCAGGAAAAAGCAAAAAATTTCAGAATTGCACCTTGCCATGCGGAGAAATTACTGTTTGTGCATTTACAATATTCATTGATTTTTGCCATTGAAAAATGTCCAGAAATGATTGAAGCTACTGACTGAACGAAAGGAGCTGGCATCTCACTCTCTTTGAATCTTCTTTATCATGCTAAGAGGAGCAGGAAAAAGCAAAAAAATTCAGAATTGCGCTTTGCAATGCGGAGAAATTACTGTTTGTGCATTTACAAAATTCATTGATTTTTGCCATTGAAAAACATCATGTTATTCATATACCAGAAATGATTGAAGCTACTGACTGAAGGAAAGGAGCTGGCATCTCACTCTCTTTGAATCTTCTTTATCATGCTAAGAGGAGCAGGAAAAAGCAAAAAATTTCAGAATTGCACCTTGCAATGCGGAGAAATTACTGTTTGTGCATTTCCAATATTCATTGATTTTTGCCATTGAAAAACATCCAGAAATGATTGAAGCTACTGACTGAATGAAAGGAGCTGGCATCTCACTCTCTTTGAATCTTCTTTATCATGCTAAGCGGAGCAGGAAAAAGCAAAAAATTTCAGAATTGCACCTTGCAATGCGGAGAAATTACTGTTTGTGCATTTACAATATTCATTGATTTTTGCGATTGAAAAACATCATGTTATTCATATACCAGAAATGATTGAAGCTACTGACTGAATGAAAGGAGCTGGCATCTCACTCTCTTTGAATCTTCTTTATCATGCTAAGAGGAGCAGGAAAAAGTAAAAAATTTCAGAATTGCACCTTGCAATGCGGAGAAATTACTGTTTGTGCATTTACAATATTCATTGATTTTTGCCATTGAAAAACGTCCAGAAATGATTGAAGCTACTGACTGAATGAAAGGAGCTGGCATCTCACTCTCTTTGAATCTTCTTTATCATGCTAAGAGGAGCAGGAAAAAGCAAAAAATTTCAGAATTGCACCTTGCAATGCGGAGAAATTACTGTTTGTGCATTTACAATATTCATTGATTTTTGCCATTGAAAAACGTCCAGAAATGATTGAAGCTACTGACTGAATGAAAGGAGCTGGCATCTCACTCTCTTTGAATCTTCTTTATCATGCTAAGAGGAGCAGGAAAAAGCAAAAAATTTCAGAATTGCACCTTGCAATGCGGAGAAATTACTGTTTGTGCATTTACAATATTCATTGATTTTTGCCATTGAAAAACGTCCAGAAATGATTGAAGCTACTGACTGAATGAAAGGAGCTGGCATCTCACTCTCTTTGAATCTTCTTTATCATGCTAAGAGGAGCAGGAAAAAGCAAAAAATTTCAGAATTGCACCTTGCAATGCGGAGAAATTACTGTTTGTGCATTTACAATATTCATTGATTTTTGCCATTGAAAAACATCATGTTATTCATATACCAGAAATGATTGAAGCTACTGACTGAATGAAAGGAGCTGGCATCTCACTCTCTTTGAATCTTCTTTATCATGCTAAGAGGAGCAGGAAAAAGTAAAAAATTTCAGAATTGCACCTTGCAATGCGGAGAAATTACTGTTTGTGCATTTATAATATTCAATGATTTTTGCCATTGAAAAACGTCCAGAAATGATTGAAGCTACTGACTGAACGAAAGGAGCTGGCATCTCACTCTCTTTGAATCTTCTTTATCATGCTAAGAGGAGCAGGAAAAAGCAAAAAATTTCAGAATTGCACCTTGCAATGCGGAGAAATTACTGTTTGTGCATTTACAATATTCATTGATTTTTGCCATTGAAAAACATCATGTTATTCATATACCAGAAATGTTTGAAGCTACTGACTGAATGAAAGGAGCTGGCATCTCACTCTCTTTGAATCTTCTTTATCATGCTAAGAGGAGCAGGAAAAAGCAAAAAATTTCAGAATTGCACCTTGCAATGCGGAGAAATTACTGTTTGTGAATTTACAATATTCATTGATTTTTGCCATTGAAAAACGTCCAGAAATGATTGAAGCTACTGACTGAATGAAAAGAGCTGGCATCTCACTCTCTTTGAATCTTCTTTATCATGCTAAGAGGAGCAGGAAAAAGCAAAAAATTTCAGAATTGCACCTTGCAATGCGGAGAAATTACTGTTTGTGCATTTACAATATTCATTGATTTTTGCCATTGAAAAACATCCAGAAATGATTGAAGCTACTGACTGAATGAAAGGAACTGGCATCTCACTCTCTTTGAATCTTGTTTATCATGCTAAGAGGAGCAGGAAAAAGCAAAAAATTTCAGAATTGCACCTTGCAATGCGGAGAAATTACAGTTTGTGCATTTACAATATTCATTGATTTTTGCCATTGAAAAACATCCAGAAATGATTGAAGCTACTGACTGAATGAAAGGAGCTGGCATCTCACTCTCTTTGAATCTTCTTTATCATGCTAAGAGGAGCAGGAAAAAGCAAAAAATTTCAGAATTGCACCTTGCAATGCGGAGAAATTACTGTTTGTGCATTTACAATATTCATTGATTTTTGCCATTGAAAAACATCATGTTATTCATATACCAGAAATGTTTGAAGCTACTGACTGAATGAAAGGAGCTGACATCTCACTCTCTTTGAATCTTCTTTATCATGCTAAGAGGAGCAGGAAAAAGCAAAAAATTTCAGAATTGCACCTTGCAATGCGGAGAAATTACTGTTTGTGCATTTACAATATTCATTGATTTTTGCCATTGAAAAACATCCAGAAATGATTGAAGCTACTGACTGAATGAAAGGAGCTGGCATCTCACTCTCTTTGAATCTTCTTTATCATGCTAAGAGGAGCAGGAAAAAGCAAAAAATTTCAGAATTGCACCTTGCAATGCGGAGAAATTACTGTTTGTGCATTTACAATATTCATTGATTTTTGCCATTGAAAAACATCATGTTATTCATATACCAGAAATGTTTGAAGCTACTGACTGAATGAAAGGAGCTGGCATCTCACTCTCTTTGAATCTTCTTTATCATGCTAAGAGGAGCAGGAAAAAGCAAAAAATTTCAGAATTGCACCTTGCAATGCGGAGAAATTACTGTTTGTGCATTTACAATATTCATTGATTTTTGCCATTGAAAAACATCATGTTATTCATATACCAGAAATGTTTGAAGCTACTGACTGAATGAAAGGAGCTGGCATCTCACTCTCTTTGAATCTTCTTTATCATGCTAAGAGGAGCAGGAAAAAGCAAAAAATTTCAGAATTGCACCTTGCAATGTGGAGAAATTACTGTTTGTGCATTTACAATATTCATTGATTTTTACCATTGAAAAACGTCCAGAAATGATTGAAGCTACTGACTGAATGAAAGTAACTGGCATCTCACTCTCTTTGAATCTTCTTTATCATGCTAAGAGGAGCAGGAAAAAGCAAAAAATTTCAGACTTGCACCTTGCAATGCGGAGAAATTACTGTTTGTGCATTTACAATATTCATTGATTTTTGCCATTGAAAAACATCATGTTATTCATATACCAGAAATGTTTGAAGCTACTGACTGAATGAAAGGAGCTGGCATCTCACTCTCTTTGAATCTTCTTTATCATGCTAAGAGGAGCAGGAAAAAGCAAAAAATTTCAGAATTGCACCTTGCAATGCGGAGAAATTACTGTTTGTGCATTTACAATATTCATTGATTTTTGCCATTGAAAAACGTCCAGAAATGATTGAAGCTACTGACTGAATGAAAGGAGCTGGCATCTCACTCTCTTTGAATCTTCTTTATCATGCTAAGAGGAGCAGGAAAAATCAAAAAATTTCAGAATTGCACCTTGCAATGCGGAGAAATTACTGTTTGTGCATTTACAATATTCATTGATTTTTGCCATTGAAAAACATGTTATTCATATACCAGAAATGTTTGAAGCTACTGACTGAATGAAAGGAGCTGGCACATCACTCTCTTTGTATCTTCTTTATCATGCTAAGAGGAGCGGGAAAAAGCAAAAAATTTCAGAATTGCACCTTGCAATGCGGAGAAATTACTGTTTGTGCATTTACAATATTCATTGATTTTTGCCACTGAAAAACGTCCAGAAATGATTGAAGCTACTGACTGAATGAAAGGAGCTGGCATCTCACTCTCTTTGAATCTTCTTTATCATACTAAGAGGAGCAGGAAAAAGCAAAAAATTTCAGAATTGCACCTTGCAATGCGGAGAAATTACAGTTTGTGCATTTACAATATTCATTGATTTTTGCCATTGAAAAACATCCAGAAATGATTGAAGCTACTGACTGAATGAAAGGAGCTGGCATGTCACTCTCTTTGAATCTTCTTTATCATGCTAAGAGGAGCAGGAAAAAGCAAAAAATTTCAGAATTGCACCTTGCAATGCGGAGAAATTACTGTTTGTGCATTTACAATATTCATTGATTTTTGCCATTGAAAAACATCATGTTATTCATATACCAGAAATGTTTGAAGCTACTGACTGAATGAAAGGAGCTGGCATCTCACTCTCTTTGAATCTTCTTTATCATGCTAAGAGGAGCAGGAAAAAGCAAAAAATTTCAGAATTGCACCTTGCAATGTGGAGAAATTACTGTTTGTGCATTTACAATATTCATTGATTTTTACCATTGAAAAACGTCCAGAAATGATTGAAGCTACTGACTGAATGAAAGTAGCTGGCATCTCACTGTCTTTGAATCTTCTTTATCATGCTAAGAGGAGCAGGAAAAAGCAAAAAATTTCAGACTTGCACCTTGCAATGCGGAGAAATTACTGTTTGTGCATTTACAATATTCATTGATTTTTGCCATTGAAAAACATCATGTTATTCATATACCAGAAATGTTTGAAGCTACTGACTGAATGAAAGGAGCTGGCATCTCACTCTCTTTGAATCTTCTTTATCATGCTAAGAGGAGCAGGAAAAAGCAAAAAATTTCAGAATTGCACCTTGCAATGCGGAGAAATTACTGTTTGTGCATTTACAATATTCATTGATTTTTGCCATTGAAAAACATCATGTTATTCATATACCAGAAATGTTTGAAGCTACTGACTGAATGAAAGGAGCTGGCATCTCACTCTCTTTGAATCTTCTTTATCATGCTAAGAGGAGCAGGAAAAAGCAAAAAATTTCAGAATTGCACCTTGCAATGCGGAGAAATTACTGTTTGTGCATTTACAATATTCATTGATTTTTGCCATTGAAAAACGTCCAGAAATGATTGAAGCTACTGACTGAATGAAAGGAGCCGGCATCTCACTCTCTTTGAATTTTCTTTATCATGCTAAGAGGAGCAGGAAAAATCAAAAAATTTCAGAATTGCACCTTGCAATGCGGAGAAATTACTGTTTGTGCATTTACAATATTCATTGATTTTTGCCATTGAAAAACATCCAGAAATGATTGAAGCTACTGACTGAATGAAAGGAGCTGGCATCTCACTCTCTTTGAATCTTCTTTATCATGCTAAGAGGAGCAGGAAAAAGCAAAAAATTTCAGAATTGCACCTTGCAATGCGGAGAAATTACTGTTTGTGCATTTACAATATTCATTGATTTTTGCCATTGAAAAACATCATGTTATTCATATACCAGAAATGTTTGAAGCTACTGACTGAATGAAAGGAGCTGACATCTCACTCTCTTTGAATCTTCTTTATCATGCTAAGAGGAGCAGGAAAAAGCAAAAAATTTCAGAATTGCACCTTGCAATGCGGAGAAATTACTGTTTGTGCATTTACAATATTCATTGATTTTTGCCATTGAAAAACATCCAGAAATGATTGAAGCTACTGACTGAATGAAAGGAGCTGGCATCTCACTCTCTTTGAATCTTCTTTATCATGCTAAGAGGAGCAGGAAAAAGCAAAAAATTTCAGAATTGCACCTTGCAATGCGGAGAAATTACTGTTTGTGCATTTACAATATTCATTGATTTTTGCCATTGAAAAACATCATGTTATTCATATACCAGAAATGTTTGAAGCTACTGACTGAATGAAAGGAGCTGGCATCTCACTCTCTTTGAATCTTCTTTATCATGCTAAGAGGAGCAGGAAAAAGCAAAAAATTTCAGAATTGCACCTTGCAATGCGGAGAAATTACTGTTTGTGCATTTACAATATTCATTGATTTTTGCCATTGAAAAACATCATGTTATTCATATACCAGAAATGTTTGACGCTACTGACTGAATGAAAGGAGCTGGCATCTCACTCTCTTTGAATCTTCTTTATCATGCTAAGAGGAGCAGGAAAAAGCAAAAAATTTCAGAATTGCACCTTGCAATGTGGAGAAATTACTGTTTGTGCATTTACAATATTCATTGATTTTTACCATTGAAAAACGTCCAGAAATGATTGAAGCTACTGACTGAATGAAAGTAACTGGCATCTCACTCTCTTTGAATCTTCTTTATCATGCTAAGAGGAGCAGGAAAAAGCAAAAAATTTCAGACTTGCACCTTGCAATGCGGAGAAATTACTGTTTGTGCATTTACAATATTCATTGATTTTTGCCATTGAAAAACATCATGTTATTCATATACCAGAAATGTTTGAAGCTACTGACTGAATGAAAGGAGCTGGCATCTCACTCTCTTTGAATCTTCTTTATCATGCTAAGAGGAGCAGGAAAAAGCAAAAAATTTCAGAATTGCACCTTGCAATGCGGAGAAATTACTGTTTGTGCATTTACAATATTCATTGATTTTTGCCATTGAAAAACGTCCAGAAATGATTGAAGCTACTGACTGAATGAAAGGAGCTGGCATCTCACTCTCTTTGAATCTTCTTTATCATGCTAAGAGGAGCAGGAAAAATCAAAAAATTTCAGAATTGCACCTTGCAATGCGGAGAAATTACTGTTTGTGCATTTACAATATTCATTGATTTTTGCCATTGAAAAACATGTTATTCATATACCAGAAATGTTTGAAGCTACTGACTGAATGAAAGGAGCTGGCACATCACTCTCTTTGTATCTTCTTTATCATGCTAAGAGGAGCGGGAAAAAGCAAAAAATTTCAGAATTGCACCTTGCAATGCGGAGAAATTACTGTTTGTGCATTTACAATATTCATTGATTTTTGCCACTGAAAAACGTCCAGAAATGATTGAAGCTACTGACTGAATGAAAGGAGCTGGCATCTCACTCTCTTTGAATCTTCTTTATCATACTAAGAGGAGCAGGAAAAAGCAAAAAATTTCAGAATTGCACCTTGCAATGCGGAGAAATTACAGTTTGTGCATTTACAATATTCATTGATTTTTGCCATTGAAAAACATCCAGAAATGATTGAAGCTACTGACTGAATGAAAGGAGCTGGCATGTCACTCTCTTTGAATCTTCTTTATCATGCTAAGAGGAGCAGGAAAAAGCAAAAAATTTCAGAATTGCACCTTGCAATGCGGAGAAATTACTGTTTGTGCATTTACAATATTCATTGATTTTTGCCATTGAAAAACATCATGTTATTCATATACCAGAAATGTTTGAAGCTACTGACTGAATGAAAGGAGCTGGCATCTCACTCTCTTTGAATCTTCTTTATCATGCTAAGAGGAGCAGGAAAAAGCAAAAAATTTCAGAATTGCACCTTGCAATGTGGAGAAATTACTGTTTGTGCATTTACAATATTCATTGATTTTTACCATTGAAAAACGTCCAGAAATGATTGAAGCTACTGACTGAATGAAAGTAGCTGGCATCTCACTGTCTTTGAATCTTCTTTATCATGCTAAGAGGAGCAGGAAAAAGCAAAAAATTTCAGACTTGCACCTTGCAATGCGGAGAAATTACTGTTTGTGCATTTACAATATTCATTGATTTTTGCCATTGAAAAACATCATGTTATTCATATACCAGAAATGTTTGAAGCTACTGACTGAATGAAAGGAGCTGGCATCTCACTCTCTTTGAATCTTCTTTATCATGCTAAGAGGAGCAGGAAAAAGCAAAAAATTTCAGAATTGCACCTTGCAATGCGGAGAAATTACTGTTTGTGCATTTACAATATTCATTGATTTTTGCCATTGAAAAACATCATGTTATTCATATACCAGAAATGTTTGAAGCTACTGACTGAATGAAAGGAGCTGGCATCTCACTCTCTTTGAATCTTCTTTATCATGCTAAGAGGAGCAGGAAAAAGCAAAAAATTTCAGAATTGCACCTTGCAATGCGGAGAAATTACTGTTTGTGCATTTACAATATTCATTGATTTTTGCCATTGAAAAACGTCCAGAAATGATTGAAGCTACTGACTGAATGAAAGGAGCCGGCATCTCACTCTCTTTGAATTTTCTTTATCATGCTAAGAGGAGCAGGAAAAATCAAAAATTTCAGAATTGCACCTTGCAATGCGGAGAAATTACTGTTTGTGCATTTACAATATTCATTGATTTTTGCCATTGAAAAACATGTTATTCATATACCAGAAATGTTTGAAGCTACTGACTGAATGAAAGGAGCTGGCACCTCACTCTCTTTGAATCTTCTTTATCATGCTAAGAGGAGCGGGAAAAAGCAAAAAATTTCAGAATTGCACCTTGCATTGCGGAGAAATTACTGTTTGTGCATTTACAATATTCATTGATTTTTACCATTGAAAAACATGTTATTCATATACCAGAAATGTTTGAAGCTACTGACTGAATGAAAGGAGCTGGCATCTCACTCTCTTTGAATCTTCTTTATCATGCTAAGAGGAGCAGGAAAAAGCAAAAAATTTCAGAATTGCACCTTGCAATGTGGAGAAATTACTGTTTGTGCATTTACAATATTCATTGATTTTTACCATTGAAAAACGTCCAGAAATGATTGAAGCTACTGACTGAATGAAAGTAGCTGGCATCTCACTCTCTTTGAATCTTCTTTATCATGCTAAGAGGAGCAGTAAAAAGCAAAAAATTTCAGACTTGCACCTTGCAATGCGGAGAAATTACTGTTTGTGCATTTACAATATTCATTGATTTTTGCCATTGAAAAACATCATGTTATTCATATACCAGAAATGTTTGAAGCTACTGACTGAATGAAAGGAGCTGGCATCTCACTCTCTTTGAATCTTCTTTATCATGCTAAGAGGAGCAGGAAAAAGCAAAAAATTTCAGAATTGCACCTTGCAATGCGGAGAAATTACTGTTTGTGCATTTACAATATTCATTGATTTTTGCCATTGAAAAACATCATGTTATTCATATACCAGAAATGTTTGAAGCTACTGACTGAATGAAAGGAGCTGGCATCTCACTCTCTTTGAATCTTCTTTATCATGCTAAGAGGAGCAGGAAAAAGCAAAAAATTTCAGAATTGCACCTTGCAATGCGGAGAAATTACTGTTTGTGCATTTACAATATTCATTGATTTTTGCCATTGAAAAACGTCCAGAAATGATTGAAGCTACTGACTGAATGAAAGGAGCTGGCATCTCACTCTCTTTGAATCTTCTTTATCATGCTAAGAGGAGCAGGAAAAATCAAAAAATTTCAGAATTGCACCTTGCAATGCGGAGAAATTACTGTTTGTGCATTTACAATATTCATTGATTTTTGCCATTGAAAAACATGTTATTCATATACCAGAAATGTTTGAAGCTACTGACTGAATGAAAGGAGCTGGCACCTCACTCTCTTTGAATCTTCTTTATCATGCTAAGAGGAGCGGGAAAAAGCAAAAAATTTCAGAATTGCACCTTGCAATGCGGAGAAATTACTGTTTGTGCATTTACAATATTCATTGATTTTTGCCATTGAAAAACGTCCAGAAATGATTGAAGGTACTGACTGAATGAAAGGAGCTGGCATCTCACTCTCTTTGAATCTTCTTTATCATGCTAAGAGGAGCAGGAAAAAGCAAAAAATTTCAGAATTGCACCTTGCAATGCGGAGAAATTACTGTTTGTGCATTTACAATATTCATTGATTTTTGCCATTGAAAAACGTCCAGAAATGATTGAAGCTACTGACTGAATGAAAGGAGCTGGCATCTCACTCTCTTTGAATCTTCTTTATCATGCTAAGAGGAGCAGGAAAGAGCAAAAAATTTCAGAATTGCACCTTGCAATGCGGAGAAATTACAGTTTGTGCATTTACAATATTCATTGATTTTTGCCATTGAAAAACATCCAGAAATGATTGAAGCTACTGACTGAATGAAAGGAGCTGGCATCTCACTCTCTTTGAATCTTCTTTATCATGCTAAGAGGAGCAGGAAAAAGCAAAAAATTTCAGAATTGCACCTTGCAATGCGGAGAAATTACTGTTTGTGCATTTACAATATTCATTGATTTTTGCCATTGAAAAACATCATGTTATTCATATACCAGAAATGTTTGAAGCTACTGACTGAATGAAAGGAGCTGGCATCTCACTCTCTTTGAATCTTCTTTATCATGCTAAGAGGAGCAGGAAAAAGCAAAAAATTTCAGAATTGCACCTTGCAATGTGGAGAAATTACTGTTTGTGCATTTACAATATTCATTGATTTTTACCATTGAAAAACGTCCAGAAATGATTGAAGCTACTGACTGAATGAAAGTAGCTGGCATCTCACTCTCTTTGAATCTTCTTTATCATGCTAAGAGGAGCAGGAAAAAGCAAAAAATTTCAGACTTGCACCTTGCAATGCGGAGAAATTACTGTTTGTGCATTTACAATATTCATTGATTTTTGCCATTGAAAAACGTCCAGAAATGATTGAAGGTACTGACTGAATGAAAGGAGCTGGCATCTCACTCTCTTTGAATCTTCTTTATCATGCTAAGAGGAGCAGGAAAAAGCAAAAAATTTCAGAATTGCACCTTGCAATGCGGAGAAATTACTGTTTGTGCATTTACAATATTCATTGATTTTTGCCACTGAAAAACGTCCAGAAATGATTGAAGCTACTGACTGAATGAAAGGAGCTGGCATCTCACTCTCTTTGAATCTTCTTTAACATGCTAAGAGGAGCAGGAAAAAGCAAAAAATTTCAGAATTGCACCTTGCAATGCGGAGAAATTACAGTTTGTGCATTTACAATATTCATTGATTTTTGCCATTGAAAAACATCCAGAAATGATTGAAGCTACTGACTGAATGAAAGGAGCTGGCATCTCACTCTCTTTGAATCTTCTTTATCATGCTAAGAGGAGCAGGAAAAAGCAAAAAATTTCAGAATTGCACCTTGCAATGCGGAGAAATTACTGTTTGTGCATTTACAATATTCATTGATTTTTGCCATTGAAAAACATCATGTTATTCATATACCAGAAATGTTTGAAGCTACTGACTGAATGAAAGGAGCTGGCATCTCACTCTCTTTGAATCTTCTTTATCATGCTAAGAGGAGCAGGAAAAAGCAAAAAATTTCAGAATTGCACCTTGCAATGCGGAGAAATTACTGTTTGTGCATTTACAATATTCATTGATTTTTGCCATTGAAAAACGTCCAGAAATGATTGAAGCTACTGACTGAATGAAAGGAGCTGGCATCTCACTCTCTTTGAATCTTCTTTATCATGCTAAGAGGAGCAGGAAAAATCAAAAAATTTCAGAATTGCACCTTGCAATGCGGAGAAATTACTGTTTGTGCATTTACAATATTCATTGATTTTTGCCATTGAAAAACATGTTATTCATATACCAGAAATGTTTGAAGCTACTGACTGAATGAAAGGAGCTGGCACCTCACTCTCTTTGAATCTTCTTTATCATGCTAAGAGGAGCGGGAAAAAGCAAAAAATTTCAGAATTGCACCTTGCAATGCGGAGAAATTACTGTTTGTGCATTTACAATATTCATTGATTTTTGCCATTGAAAAACGTCCAGAAATGATTGAAGGTACTGACTGAATGAAAGGAGCTGGCATCTCACTCTCTTTGAATCTTCTTTATCATGCTAAGAGGAGCAGGAAAAAGCAAAAAATTTCAGAATTGCACCTTGCAATGCGGAGAAATTACTGTTTGTGCATTTACAATATTCATTGATTTTTGCCATTGAAAAACATCCAGAAATGATTGAAGCTACTGACTGAATGAAAGGAGCTGGCATCTCACTCTCTTTGAATGTTCTTTATCATGCTAAGAGGAGCAGGAAAAAGCAAAAAATTTCAGAATTGCACCTTGCAATGCGGAGAAATTACTGTTTGTGCATTTACAATATTCATTGATTTTTGCCATTGAAAAACATCATGTTATTCATATACCAGAAATGTTTGAAGCTACTGACTGAATGAAAGGAGCTGGCATCTCACTCTCTTTGAATCTTCTTTATCATGCTAAGAGGAGCAGGAAAAAGCAAAAAATTTCAGAATTGCACCTTGCAATGTGGAGAAATTACTGTTTGTGCATTTACAATATTCATTGATTTTTACCATTGAAAAACGTCCAGAAATGATTGAAGCTACTGACTGAATGAAAGTAGCTGGCATCTCACTCTCTTTGAATCTTCTTTATCATGCTAAGAGGAGCAGGAAAAAGCAAAAAATTTCAGACTTGCACCTTGCAATGCGGAGAAATTACTGTTTGTGCATTTACAATATTCATTGATTTTTGCCATTGAAAAACATTATGTTATTCATATACCAGAAATGTTTGAAGCTACTGACTGAATGAAAGTAGCTGGCATCTCACTCTCTTTGAATCTTCTTTATCATGCTAAGAGGAGCAGGAAAAACCAAAAAATTTCAGAATTGCACCTTGCAATGCGGAGAAATTACTGTTTGTGCATTTACAATATTCATTGATTTTTGCCATTGAAAAACGTCCAGAAATGATTGAAGCTACTGACTGAATGAAAGGAGCTGGCATCTCACTCTCTTTGAATCTTCTTTATCATGCTAAGAGGAGCAGGAAAAAGCAAAAAATTTCAGAATTGCACCTTGCAATGCGGAGAAATTACTGTTTGTGCATTTACAATATTCATTGATTTTTGCCATTGAAAAACATCATGTTATTCATATACCAGAAATGTTTGAAGCTACTGACTGAATGAAAGGAGCTGGCATCTCACTCTCTTTGAATCTTCTTTATCATGCTAAGAGGAGCAGGAAAAAGCAAAAAATTTCAGAATTGCACCTTGCAATGTGGAGAAATTACTGTTTGTGCATTTACAATATTCATTGATTTTTACCATTGAAAAACGTCCAGAAATGATTGAAGCTACTGACTGAATGAAAGTAGCTGGCATCTCACTCTCTTTGAATCTTCTTTATCATGCTAAGAGGAGCAGGAAAAAGCAAAAAATTTCAGACTTGCACCTTGCAATGCGGAGAAATTACTGTTTGTGCATTTACAATATTCATTGATTTTTGCCATTGAAAAACATCATTTTATTCATATACCAGAAATGTTTGAAGCTACTGACTGAATGAAAGGAGCTGGCATCTCACTCTCTTTGAATCTTCTTTATCATGCTAAGAGGAGCAGGAAAAAGCAAAAAATTTCAGAATTGCACCTTGCAATGCGGAGAAATTACTGTTTGTGCATTTACAATATTCATTGATTTTTGCCATTGAAAAACATCATGTTATTCATATACCAGAAATGTTTGAAGCTACTGACTGAATGAAAGGAGCTGGCATCTCACTCTCTTTGAATCTTCTTTATCATGCTAAGAGGAGCAGGAAAAAGCAAAAAATTTCAGAATTGCACCTTGCAATGCGGAGAAATTACTGTTTGTGCATTTACAATATTCATTGATTTTTGCCATTGAAAAACGTCCAGAAATGATTGAAGCTACTGACTGAATGAAAGGAGCTGGCATCTCACTCTCTTTGAATCTTCTTTATCATGCTAAGAGGAGCAGGAAAAATCAAAAAATTTCAGAATTGCACCTTGCAATGCGGAGAAATTACTGTTTGTGCATTTACAATATTCATTGATTTTTGCCATTGAAAAACATGTTATTCATATACCAGAAATGTTTGAAGCTACTGACTGAATGAAAGGAGCTGGCACCTCACTCTCTTTGAATCTTCTTTATCATGCTAAGAGGAGCGGGAAAAAGCAAAAAATTTCAGAATTGCACCTTGCAATGCGGAGAAATTACTGTTTGTGCATTTACAATATTCATTGATTTTTGCCATTGAAAAACGTCCAGAAATGATTGAAGGTACTGACTGAATGAAAGGAGCTGGCATCTCACTCTCTTTGAATCTTCTTTATCATGCTAAGAGGAGCAGGAAAAAGCAAAAAATTTCAGAATTGCACCTTGCAATGCGGAGAAATTACTGTTTGTGCATTTACAATATTCATTGATTTTTGCCATTGAAAAACATCCAGAAATGATTGAAGCTACTGACTGAATGAAAGGAGCTGGCATCTCACTCTCTTTGAATGTTCTTTATCATGCTAAGAGGAGCAGGAAAAAGCAAAAAATTTCAGAATTGCACCTTGCAATGCGGAGAAATTACTGTTTGTGCATTTACAATATTCATTGATTTTTGCCATTGAAAAACATCATGTTATTCATATACCAGAAATGTTTGAAGCTACTGACTGAATGAAAGGAGCTGGCATCTCACTCTCTTTGAATCTTCTTTATCATGCTAAGAGGAGCAGGAAAAAGCAAAAAATTTCAGAATTGCACCTTGCAATGTGGAGAAATTACTGTTTGTGCATTTACAATATTCATTGATTTTTACCATTGAAAAACGTCCAGAAATGATTGAAGCTACTGACTGAATGAAAGTAGCTGGCATCTCACTCTCTTTGAATCTTCTTTATCATGCTAAGAGGAGCAGGAAAAAGCAAAAAATTTCAGACTTGCACCTTGCAATGCGGAGAAATTACTGTTTGTGCATTTACAATATTCATTGATTTTTGCCATTGAAAAACATTATGTTATTCATATACCAGAAATGTTTGAAGCTACTGACTGAATGAAAGTAGCTGGCATCTCACTCTCTTTGAATCTTCTTTATCATGCTAAGAGGAGCAGGAAAAACCAAAAAATTTCAGAATTGCACCTTGCAATGCGGAGAAATTACTGTTTGTGCATTTACAATATTCATTGATTTTTGCCATTGAAAAACGTCCAGAAATGATTGAAGCTACTGACTGAATGAAAGGAGCTGGCATCTCACTCTCTTTGAATCTTCTTTATCATGCTAAGAGGAGCAGGAAAAAGCAAAAAATTTCAGAATTGCACCTTGCAATGCGGAGAAATTACTGTTTGTGCATTTACAATATTCATTGATTTTTGCCATTGAAAAACATCATGTTATTCATATACCAGAAATGATTGAAGCTACTGACTGAATGAAAGGAGCTGGCATCTCACTCTCTTTGAATCTTCTTTATCATGCTAAGAGGAGCAGGAAAAAGTAAAAAATTTCAGAATTGCACCTTGCTATGCGGAGAAATTACTGTTTGTGCATTTATAATATTTAATGATTTTTGCCATTGAAAAACGTCCAGAAATGATTGAAGCTACTGACTGAACGAAAGGAGCTGGCATCTCACTCTCTTTGAATCTTCTTTATCATGCTAAGAGGAGCAGGAAAAAGCAAAAAATTTCAGAATTGCACCTTGCAATGCAGAGAAATTACTGTTTGTGCATTTACAATATTCATTGATTTTTGCCATTGAAAAACGTCCAGAAATGATTGAAGCTACTGACTGAATGAAAGGAGCTGGCATCTCACTCTCTTTGAATATTCTTTATCATGCTAAGAGGAGCAGGAAAAAGCAAAAAATTTCAGAATTGCACCTTGCAATGCGGAGAAATTACTGTTTGTGCATTTACAATATTCATTGATTTTTGCCATTGAAAAACATCATGTTATTCATATACCAGAAATGTTTGAAGCTACTGACTCAATGAAAGGAGCTGACATCTCACTCTCTTTGAATCTTCTTTATCATGCTAAGAGGAGCAGGAAAAAGCAAAAAATTTCAGAATTGCACCTTGCAATGCAGAGAAATTACTGTTTGTGCATTTACAATATTCATTGATTTTTGCCATTGAAAAACGTCCAGAAATGATTGAAGCTACTGACTGAATGAAAGGAGCTGGCATCTCACTCTCTTTGAATCTTCTTTATCATGCTAAGAGGAGCAGGAAAAAGCAAAAAATTTCAGAATTGCACCTTGCAATGCGGAGAAATTACTGTTTGTGCATTTACAATATTCATTGATTTTTGCCATTGAAAAACATCATGTTATTCATATACCAGAAATGTTTGAAGCTACTGACTGAATGAAAGGAGCTGGCATCTCACTCTCTTTGAATCTTCTTTATCATGCTAAGAGGAGCAGGAAAAAGCAAAAAATTTCAGAATTGCACCTTGCAATGTGGAGAAATTACTGTTTGTGCATTTACAATATTCATTGATTTTTACCATTGAAAAACGTCCAGAAATGATTGAAGCTACTGACTGAATGAAAGTAGCTGGCATCTCACTCTCTTTGAATCTTCTTTATCATGCTAAGAGGAGCAGGAAAAAGCAAAAAATTTCAGACTTGCACCTTGCAATGCGGAGAAATTACTGTTTGTGCATTTACAATATTCATTGATTTTTGCCATTGAAAAACGTCCAGAAATGATTGAAGGTACTGACTGAATGAAAGGAGCTGGCATCTCACTCTCTTTGAATCTTCTTTATCATGCTAAGAGGAGCAGGAAAAAGTAAAAAATTTCAGAATTGCACCTTGCTATGCGGAGAAATTACTGTTTGTGCATTTATAATATTCAATGATTTTTGCCATTGAAAAACGTCCAGAAATGATTGAAGCTACTGACTGAACGAAAGGAGCTGGCATCTCACTCTCTTTGAATCTTCTTTATCATGCTAAGAGGAGCAGGAAAAAGCAAAAAATTTCAGAATTGCACCTTGCAATGCAGAGAAATTACTGTTTGTGCATTTACAATATTCATTGATTTTTGCCATTGAAAAACGTCCAGAAATGATTGAAGCTACTGACTGAATGAAAGGAGCTGGCATCTCACTCTCTTTGAATATTCTTTATCATGCTAAGAGGAGCAGGAAAAAGCAAAAAATTTCAGAATTGCACCTTGCAATGCGGAGAAATTACTGTTTGTGCATTTACAATATTCATTGATTTTTGCCATTGAAAAACATCATGTTATTCATATACCAGAAATGTTTGAAGCTACTGACTGAATGAAAGGAGCTGACATCTCACTCTCTTTGAATCTTCTTTATCATGCTAAGAGGAGCAGGAAAAAGCAAAAAATTTCAGAATTGCACCTTGCAATGCAGAGAAATTACTGTTTGTGCATTTACAATATTCATTGATTTTTGCCATTGAAAAACGTCCAGAAATGATTGAAGCTACTGACTGAATGAAAGGAGCTGGCATCTCACTCTCTTTGAATCTTCTTTATCATGCTAAGAGGAGCAGGAAAAAGCAAAAAATTTCAGAATTGCACCTTGCAATGCGGAGAAATTACTGTTTGTGCATTTACAATATTCATTGATTTTTGCCATTGAAAAACATGTTATTCATATACCAGAAATGTTTGAAGCTACTGACTGAATGAAAGGAGCTGGCACCTCACTCTCTTTGAATCTTCTTTATCATGCTAAGAGGAGCGGGAAAAAGCAAAAAATTTCAGAATTGCACCTTGCAATGCGGAGAAATTACTGTTTGTGCATTTACAATATTCATTGATTTTTGCCATTGAAAAACGTCCAGAAATGATTGAAGGTACTGACTGAATGAAAGGAGCTGGCATCTCACTCTCTTTGAATCTTCTTTATCATGCTAAGAGGAGCAGGAAAAAGCAAAAAATTTCAGAATTGCACCTTGCAATGCGGAGAAATTACTGTTTGTGCATTTACAATATTCATTGATTTTTGCCATTGAAAAACATCCAGAAATGATTGAAGCTACTGACTGAATGAAAGGAGCTGGCATCTCACTCTCTTTGAATGTTCTTTATCATGCTAAGAGGAGCAGGAAAAAGCAAAAAATTTCAGAATTGCACCTTGCAATGCGGAGAAATTACTGTTTGTGCATTTACAATATTCATTGATTTTTGCCATTGAAAAACATCATGTTATTCATATACCAGAAATGTTTGAAGCTACTGACTGAATGAAAGGAGCTGGCATCTCACTCTCTTTGAATCTTCTTTATCATGCTAAGAGGAGCAGGAAAAAGCAAAAAATTTCAGAATTGCACCTTGCAATGTGGAGAAATTACTGTTTGTGCATTTACAATATTCATTGATTTTTACCATTGAAAAACGTCCAGAAATGATTGAAGCTACTGACTGAATGAAAGTAGCTGGCATCTCACTCTCTTTGAATCTTCTTTATCATGCTAAGAGGAGCAGGAAAAAGCAAAAAATTTCAGACTTGCACCTTGCAATGCGGAGAAATTACTGTTTGTGCATTTACAATATTCATTGATTTTTGCCATTGAAAAACATTATGTTATTCATATACCAGAAATGTTTGAAGCTACTGACTGAATGAAAGTAGCTGGCATCTCACTCTCTTTGAATCTTCTTTATCATGCTAAGAGGAGCAGGAAAAACCAAAAAATTTCAGAATTGCACCTTGCAATGCGGAGAAATTACTGTTTGTGCATTTACAATATTCATTGATTTTTGCCATTGAAAAACGTCCAGAAATGATTGAAGCTACTGACTGAATGAAAGGAGCTGGCATCTCACTCTCTTTGAATCTTCTTTATCATGCTAAGAGGAGCAGGAAAAAGCAAAAAATTTCAGAATTGCACCTTGCAATGCGGAGAAATTACTGTTTGTGCATTTACAATATTCATTGATTTTTGCCATTGAAAAACATCATGTTATTCATATACCAGAAATGATTGAAGCTACTGACTGAATGAAAGGAGCTGGCATCTCACTCTCTTTGAATCTTCTTTATCATGCTAAGAGGAGCAGGAAAAAGTAAAAAATTTCAGAATTGCACCTTGCTATGCGGAGAAATTACTGTTTGTGCATTTATAATATTCAATGATTTTTGCCATTGAAAAACGTCCAGAAATGATTGAAGCTACTGACTGAACGAAAGGAGCTGGCATCTCACTCTCTTTGAATCTTCTTTATCATGCTAAGAGGAGCAGGAAAAAGCAAAAAATTTCAGAATTGCACCTTGCAATGCAGAGAAATTACTGTTTGTGCATTTACAATATTCATTGATTTTTGCCATTGAAAAACGTCCAGAAATGATTGAAGCTACTGACTGAATGAAAGGAGCTGGCATCTCACTCTCTTTGAATCTTCTTTATCATGCTAAGAGGAGCAGGAAAAAGCAAAAAATTTCAGACTTGCACCTTGCAATGCGGAGAAATTACTGTTTGTGCATTTACAATATTCATTGATTTTTGCCATTGAAAAACATTATGTTATTCATATACCAGAAATGTTTGAAGCTACTGACTGAATGAAAGGAGCTGGCATCTCACTCTCTTTGAATCTTCTTTATCATGCTAAGAGGAGCAGGAAAAACCAAAAAATTTCAGAATTGCACCTTGCAAGGCGGAGAAATTACTGTTTGTGCATTTACAATATTCATTGATTTTTGCCATTGAAAAACGTCCAGAAATGATTGAAGCTACTGACTGAATGAAAGGAGCTGGCATCTCACTCTCTTTGAATCTTCTTTATCATGCTAAGAGGAGCAGGAAAAAGCAAAAAATTTCAGAATTGCACCTTGCAATGCGGAGAAATTACTTTTTGTGCATTTACAATATTCATTGATTTTTGCCATTGAAAAACATCATGTTATTCATATACCAGAAATGATTGAAGCTACTGACTGAATGAAAGGAGCTGGCATCTCACTCTCTTTGAATCTTCTTTATCATGCTAAGAGGAGCAGGAAAAAGTAAAAAATTTCAGAATTGCACCTTGCTATGCGGAGAAATTACTGTTTGTGCATTTATAATATTCAATGATTTTTGCCATTGAAAAACGTCCAGAAATGATTGAAGCTACTGACTGAACGAAAGGAGCTGGCATCTCACTCTCTTTGAATCTTCTTTATCATGCTAAGAGGAGCAGGAAAAAGCAAAAAATTTCAGAATTGCACCTTGCAATGCAGAGAAATTACTGTTTGTGCATTTACAATATTCATTGATTTTTGCCATTGAAAAACGTCCAGAAATGATTGAAGCTACTGACTGAATGAAAGGAGCTGGCATCTCACTCTCTTTGAATATTCTTTATCATGCTAAGAGGAGCAGGAAAAAGCAAAAAATTTCAGAATTGCACCTTGCAATGCGGAGAAATTACTGTTTGTGCATTTACAATATTCATTGATTTTTGCCATTGAAAAACATCATGTTATTCATATACCAGAAATGTTTGAAGCTACTGACTGAATGAAAGGAGCTGACATCTCACTCTCTTTGAATCTTCTTTATCATGCTAAGAGGAGCAGGAAAAAGCAAAAAATTTCAGAATTGCACCTTGCAATGCAGAGAAATTACTGTTTGTGCATTTACAATATTCATTGATTTTTGCCATTGAAAAACGTCCAGAAATGATTGAAGCTACTGACTGAATGAAAGGAGCTGGCATCTCACTCTCTTTGAATCTTCTTTATCATGCTAAGAGGAGCAGGAAAAAGCAAAAAATTTCAGAATTGCACCTTGCAATGCGGAGAAATTACTGTTTGTGCATTTACAATATTCATTGATTTTTGCCATTGAAAAACATCATGTTATTCATATACCAGAAATGTTTGAAGCTACTGACTGAATGAAAGGAGCTGGCATCTCACTCTCTTTGAATCTTCTTTATCATGCTAAGAGGAGCAGGAAAAAGCAAAAAATTTCAGAATTGCACCTTGCAATGTGGAGAAATTACTGTTTGTGCATTTACAATATTCATTGATTTTTACCGTTGAAAAACGTCCAGAAATGATTGAAGCTACTGACTGAATGAAAGTAGCTGGCATCTCACTCTCTTTGAATCTTCTTTATCATGCTAAGAGGAGCAGGAAAAAGCAAAAAATTTCAGACTTGCACCTTGCAATGCGGAGAAATTACTGTTTGTGCATTTACAATATTCATTGATTTTTGCCATTGAAAAACGTCCAGAAATGATTGAAGGTACTGACTGAATGAAAGGAGCTGGCATCTCACTCTCTTTGAATCTTCTTTATCATGCTAAGAGGAGCAGGAAAAAGTAAAAAATTTCAGAATTGCACCTTGCTATGCGGAGAAATTACTGTTTGTGCATTTATAATATTCAATGATTTTTGCCATTGAAAAACGTCCAGAAATGATTGAAGCTACTGACTGAACGAAAGGAGCTGGCATCTCACTCTCTTTGAATCTTCTTTATCATGCTAAGAGGAGCAGGAAAAAGCAAAAAATTTCAGAATTGCACCTTGCAATGCAGAGAAATTACTGTTTGTGCATTTACAATATTCATTGATTTTTGCCATTGAAAAACGTCCAGAAATGATTGAAGCTACTGACTGAATGAAAGGAGCTGGCATCTCACTCTCTTTGAATATTCTTTATCATGCTAAGAGGAGCAGGAAAAAGCAAAAAATTTCAGAATTGCACCTTGCAATGCGGAGAAATTACTGTTTGTGCATTTACAATATTCATTGATTTTTGCCATTGAAAAACATCATGTTATTCATATACCAGAAATGTTTGAAGCTACTGACTGAATGAAAGGAGCTGACATCTCACTCTCTTTGAATCTTCTTTATCATGCTAAGAGGAGCAGGAAAAAGCAAAAAATTTCAGAATTGCACCTTGCAATGCAGAGAAATTACTGTTTGTGCATTTACAATATTCATTGATTTTTGCCATTGAAAAACGTCCAGAAATGATTGAAGCTACTGACTGAATGAAAGGAGCTGGCATCTCACTCTCTTTGAATCTTCTTTATCATGCTAAGAGGAGCAGGAAAAAGCAAAAAATTTCAGAATTGCACCTTGCAATGCGGAGAAATTACTGTTTGTGCATTTACAATATTCATTGATTTTTGCCATTGAAAAACATCATGTTATTCATATACCAGAAATGTTTGAAGCTACTGACTGAATGAAAGGAGCTGGCATCTCACTCTCTTTGAATCTTCTTTATCATGCTAAGAGGAGCAGGAAAAAGCAAAAAATTTCAGAATTGCACCTTGCAATGTGGAGAAATTACTGTTTGTGCATTTACAATATTCATTGATTTTTACCATTGAAAAACGTCCAGAAATGATTGAAGCTACTGACTGAATGAAAGTAGCTGGCATCTCACTCTCTTTGAATCTTCTTTATCATGCTAAGAGGAGCAGGAAAAAGCAAAAAATTTCAGACTTGCACCTTGCAATGCGGAGAAATTACTGTTTGTGCATTTACAATATTCATTGATTTTTGCCATTGAAAAACGTCCAGAAATGATTGAAGGTACTGACTGAATGAAAGGAGCTGGCATCTCACTCTCTTTGAATCTTCTTTATCATGCTAAGAGGAGCAGGAAAAAGCAAAAAATTTCAGAATTGCACCTTGCAATGCGGAGAAATTACTGTTTGTGCATTTACAATATTCATTGATTTTTGCCACTGAAAAACGTCCAGAAATGATTGAAGCTACTGACTGAATGAAAGGAGCTGGCATCTCACTCTCTTTGAATCTTCTTTAACATGCTAAGAGGAGCAGGAAAAAGCAAAAAATTTCAGAATTGCACCTTGCAATGCGGAGAAATTACAGTTTGTGCATTTACAATATTCATTGATTTTTGCCATTGAAAAACATCCAGAAATGATTGAAGCTACTGACTGAATGAAAGGAGCTGGCATCTCACTCTCTTTGAATCTTCTTTATCATGCTAAGAGGAGCAGGAAAAAGCAAAAAATTTCAGAATTGCACCTTGCAATGCGGAGAAATTACTGTTTGTGCATTTACAATATTCATTGATTTTTGCCATTGAAAAACATCATGTTATTCATATACCAGAAATGTTTGAAGCTACTGACTGAATGAAAGGAGCTGGCATCTCACTCTCTTTGAATCTTCTTTATCATGCTAAGAGGAGCAGGAAAAAGCAAAAAATTTCAGAATTGCACCTTGCAATGTGGAGAAATTACTGTTTGTGCATTTACAATATTCATTGATTTTTACCATTGAAAAACGTCCAGAAATGATTGAAGCTACTGACTGAATGAAAGTAGCTGGCATCTCACTCTCTTTGAATCTTCTTTATCATGCTAAGAGGAGCAGGAAAAAGCAAAAAATTTCAGACTTGCACCTTGCAATGCGGAGAAATTACTGTTTGTGCATTTACAATATTCATTGATTTTTGCCATTGAAAAACATCATTTTATTCATATACCAGAAATGTTTGAAGCTACTGACTGAATGAAAGGAGCTGGCATCTCACTCTCTTTGAATCTTCTTTATCATGCTAAGAGGAGCAGGAAAAAGCAAAAAATTTCAGAATTGCACCTTGCAATGCGGAGAAATTACTGTTTGTGCATTTACAATATTCATTGATTTTTGCCATTGAAAAACATCATGTTATTCATATACCAGAAATGTTTGAAGCTACTGACTGAATGAAAGGAGCTGGCATCTCACTCTCTTTGAATCTTCTTTATCATGCTAAGAGGAGCAGGAAAAAGCAAAAAATTTCAGAATTGCACCTTGCAATGCGGAGAAATTACTGTTTGTGCATTTACAATATTCATTGATTTTTGCCATTGAAAAACGTCCAGAAATGATTGAAGCTACTGACTGAATGAAAGGAGCTGGCATCTCACTCTCTTTGAATCTTCTTTATCATGCTAAGAGGAGCAGGAAAAATCAAAAAATTTCAGAATTGCACCTTGCAATGCGGAGAAATTACTGTTTGTGCATTTACAATATTCATTGATTTTTGCCATTGAAAAACATGTTATTCATATACCAGAAATGTTTGAAGCTACTGACTGAATGAAAGGAGCTGGCACCTCACTCTCTTTGAATCTTCTTTATCATGCTAAGAGGAGCGGGAAAAAGCAAAAAATTTCAGAATTGCACCTTGCAATGCGGAGAAATTACTGTTTGTGCATTTACAATATTCATTGATTTTTGCCATTGAAAAACGTCCAGAAATGATTGAAGGTACTGACTGAATGAAAGGAGCTGGCATCTCACTCTCTTTGAATCTTCTTTATCATGCTAAGAGGAGCAGGAAAAAGCAAAAAATTTCAGAATTGCACCTTGCAATGCGGAGAAATTACTGTTTGTGCATTTACAATATTCATTGATTTTTGCCATTGAAAAACGTCCAGAAATGATTGAAGCTACTGACTGAATGAAAGGAGCTGGCATCTCACTCTCTTTGAATCTTCTTTATCATGCTAAGAGGAGCAGGAAAAAGCAAAAAATTTCAGAATTGCACCTTGCAATGCGGAGAAATTACAGTTTGTGCATTTACAATATTCATTGATTTTTGCCATTGAAAAACATCCAGAAATGATTGAAGCTACTGACTGAATGAAAGAAGCTGGCATCTCACTCTCTTTGAATGTTCTTTATCATGCTAAGAGGAGCAGGAAAAAGCAAAAAATTTCAGAATTGCACCTTGCAATGCGGAGAAATTACTGTTTGTGCATTTACAATATTCATTGATTTTTGCCATTGAAAAACATCATGTTATTCATATACCAGAAATGTTTGAAGCTACTGACTGAATGAAAGGAGCTGGCATCTCACTCTCTTTGAATCTTCTTTATCATGCTAAGAGGAGCAGGAAAAAGCAAAAAATTTCAGAATTGCACCTTGCAATGTGGAGAAATTACTGTTTGTGCATTTACAATATTCATTGATTTTTACCATTGAAAAACGTCCAGAAATGATTGAAGCTACTGACTGAATGAAAGTAGCTGGCATCTCACTCTCTTTGAATCTTCTTTATCATGCTAAGAGGAGCAGGAAAAAGCAAAAAATTTCAGACTTGCACCTTGCAATGCGGAGAAATTACTGTTTGTGCATTTACAATATTCATTGATTTTTGCCATTGAAAAACATTATGTTATTCATATACCAGAAATGTTTGAAGCTACTGACTGAATGAAAGTAGCTGGCATCTCACTCTCTTTGAATCTTCTTTATCATGCTAAGAGGAGCAGGAAAAAGCAAAAAATTTCAGAATTGCACCTTGCAATGCGGAGAAATTACTGTTTGTGCATTTACAATATTCATTGATTTTTGCCATTGAAAAACGTCCAGAAATGATTGAAGCTACTGACTGAATGAAAGGAGCTGGCATCTCACTCTCTTTGAATCTTCTTTATCATGCTAAGAGGAGCAGGAAAAAGCAAAAAATTTCAGAATTGCACCTTGCAATGCGGAGAAATTACTGTTTGTGCATTTACAATATTCATTGATTTTTGCCATTGAAAAACATCATGTTATTCATATACCAGAAATGATTGAAGCTACTGACTGAATGAAAGGAGCTGGCATCTCACTCTCTTTGAATATTCTTTATCATGCTAAGAGGAGCAGGAAAAAGCAAAAAATTTCAGAATTGCACCTTGCAATGCGGAGAAATTACTGTTTGTGCATTTACAATATTCATTGATTTTTGCCATTGAAAAACATCATGTTATTCATATACCAGAAATGTTTGAAGCTACTGACTGAATGAAAGGAGCTGGCATCTCACTCTCTTTGAATCTTCTTTATCATGCTAAGAGGAGCAGGAAAAAGCAAAAAATTTCAGAATTGCACCTTGCAATGCGGAGAAATTACTGTTTGTGCATTTACAATATTCATTGATTTTTGCCATTGAAAAACATCATGTTATTCATATACCAGAAATGTTTGAAGCTACTGACTGAATGAAAGGAGCTGGCATCTCACTCTCTTTGAATCTTCTTTATCATGCTAAGAGGAGCAGGAAAAAGCAAAAAATTTCAGAATTGCACCTTGCAATGTGGAGAAATTACTGTGCATTTACAATATTCATTGATTTTTACCATTGAAAAACGTCCAGAAATGATTGAAGCTACTGACTGAATGAAAGTAGCTGGCATCTCACTCTCTTTGAATCTTCTTTATCATGCTAAGAGGAGCAGGAAAAAGCAAAAAATTTCAGACTTGCACCTTGCAATGCGGAGAAATTACTGTTTGTGCATTTACAATATTCATTGATTTTTGACATTGAAAAACATCATGTTATTCATATACCAGAAATGTTTGAAGCTACTGACTGAATGAAAGGAGCTGGCATCTCACTCTCTTTGAATCTTCTTTATCATGCTAAGCGGAGCAGGAAAAAGCAAAAAATTTCAGAATTGCACCTTGCAATGCGGAGAAATTACTGTTTGTGCATTTACAATATTCATTGATTTTTGCCATTGAAAAACATGTTATTCATATACCAGAAATGTTTGAAGCTACTGACTGAATGAAAGGAGCTGGCACCTCATTCTCTTTGAATCTTCTTTATCATGCTAAGCGGAGCGGGAAAAAGCAAAAAAATTCAGAATTGCACCTTGCAATGCGGAGAAATTACTGTTTGTGCATTTACAATATTCATTGATTTTTGCCATTGAAAAACGTCCAGAAATGATTGAAGCTACTGACTGAATGAAAGGAGCTGGCATCTCACTCTCTTTGAATCTTCTTTATCATGCTAAGAGGAGCAGGAAAAAGTAAAAAATTTCAGAATTGCACCTTGCAATGCGGAGAAATTACAGTTTGTGCATTTACAATATTCATTGATTTTTGCCATTGAAAAACATCCAGAAATGATTGAAGCTACTGACTGAATGAAAGGAGCTGGCATCTCACTCTCTTTGAATCTTCTTTATCATGCTAAGAGGAGCAGGAAAAAGCAAAAAATTTCAGAATTGCACCTTGCAATGCGGAGAAATTACTGTTTGTGCATTTACAATATTCATTGATTTTTGCCATTGAAAAACATCATGTTATTCATATACCAGAAATGTTTGAAGCTACTGACTGAATGAAAGGAGCTGGCATCTCACTCTCTTTGAATCTTCATTATCATGCTAAGAGGAGCAGGAAAAAGCAAAAAATTTCAGAATTGCACCTTGCAATGTGGAGAAATTACTGTTTGTGCATTTACAATATTCATTGATTTTTAACATTGAAAAACGTCCAGAAATGATTGAATCTACTGACTGAATGAAAGTAGCTGGCTTCTCACTCTCTTTGAATCTTCTTTATCATGCTAAGAGGAGCAGGAAAAAGCAAAAAATTTCAGACTTGCACCTTGCAATGCGGAGAAATTACTGTTTGTGCATTTACAATATTCATTGATTTTTGCCATTGAAAAACATCATGTTATTCATATACCAGAAATGTTTGAAGCTACTGACTGAATGAAAGGAGCTGGCATCTCACTCTCTTTGAATCTTCTTTATCATGCTAAGAGGAGCAGGAAAAAGCAAAAAATTTCAGAATTGCACCTTGCAATGCGGAGAATTTACTGTTTGTGCATTTACAATATTCATTGATTTTTGCCATTGAAAACATCATGTTATTCATATACCAGAAATGTTTGAAGCTACTGACTGAATGAAAGGAGCTGGCATCTCACTCTCTTTGAATCTTCTTTATCATGCTAAGAGGAGCAGGAAAAAGCAAAAAATTGCAGAATTGCACCTTGCAATGTGGAGAAATTACTGTTTGTGCATTTACAATATTCATTGATTTTTACCATTGAAAAACGTCCAGAAATGATTGAAGCTACTGACTGAATGAAAGTAGCTGGCATCTCACTCTCTTTGAATCTTCTTTATCATGCTAAGAGGAGCAGGAAAAAGCAAAAAATTTCAGACTTGCACCTTGCAATGCGGAGAAATTACTGTTTGTGCATTTACAATATTCATTGATTTTTGCCATTGAAAAACATCATGTTATTCATATACCAGAAATGTTTGAAGCTACTGACTGAATGAAAGGAGCTGGCATCTCACTCTCTTTGAATCTTCTTTATCATGCTAAGAGGAGCAGGAAAAAGCAAAAAATTTCAGAATTGCACCTTGCAATGCGGAGAAATTACTGTTTGTGCATTTACAATATTCATTGATTTTTGCCATTGAAAAACGTCCAGAAATGATTGAAGCTACTGACTGAATGAAAGGAGCTGGCATCTCACTCTCTTTGAATCTTCTTTATCATGCTAAGAGGAGCAGGAAAAAGCAAAAAATTTCAGAATTGCACCTTGCAATGCGGAGAAATTACTGTTTGTGCATTTACAATATTCATTGATTTTTGCCATTGAAAAACGTCCAGAAATGATTGAAGCTACTGACTGAATGAAAGGAGCTGGCATCTCACTCTCTTTGAATCTTCTTTATCATGCTAAGAGGAGCAGGAAAAAGCAAAAAATTTCACAATTGCACCTTGCAATGCGGAGAAATTACTGTTTGTGCATTTACAATATTCATTGATTTTTGCCATTGAAAAACATGTTATTCATATACCAGAAATGTTTGAAGCTACTGACTGAATGAAAGGAGCTGGCACCTCACTCTCTTTGAATCTTCTTTATCATGCTAAGAGGAGCAGGAAAAAGTAAAAAATTTCAGAATTGCACCTTGCAATGCGGAGAAATTACTGTTTGTGCATTTACAATATTCATTGATTTTTGCCATTGAAAAACATCATGTTATTCATATACCAGAAATGATTGAAGCTACTGACTGAATGAAAGTAGCTGGCATCTCACTCTCTTTGAATCGTCTTTATCATGCTAAGAGGAGCAGGAAAAAGCAAAAAATTTCAGAATTGCACCTTGCAATGCGGAGAAATTACTGTTTGTGCATTTACAATATTCATTGATTTTTGCAATTGAAAAACGTCCAGAAATGATTGAAGCTACTGACTGAATGAAAGGAGCTGGCAACTCACTCTCTTTGAATCATGTTTATCATGCTAAGAGGAGCAGGAAAAAGCAAAAAATTTCAGAATTGCACCTTGCAATGCGGAGAAATTACTGTTTGTGCATTTACAATATTCATTGATTTTTGCCATTGAAAAACGTCCAGAAATGATTGAAGCTACTGACTGAATGAAAGGAGCTGGCATCTCACTCTCTTTGAATCTTCTTTATCATGCTAAGAGGAGCAGGAAAAAGCAAAAAATTTCAGAATTGCACCTTGCAATGCGGAGAAATTACTGTTTGTGCATTTACAATATTCATTGATTTTTGCCATTGAAAAACATCATGTTATTCATATACCAGAAATGATTGAAGCTACTGACTGAATGAAAGGAGCTGGCATCTCACTCTCTTTGAATCTTCTTTATCATGCTAAGAGGAGCAGGAAAAAGCAAAAAATTTCAGAATTGCACCTTGCAATGCGGAGAAATTACTGTTTGTGCATTTACAATATTCATTGATTTTTGCCATTGAAAAACGTCCAGAAATGATTGAAGCTACTGACTGAATGAAAGGAGCTGGCATCTCACTCTCTTTGAATCTTCTTTATCATGCTAAGAGGAGCAGGAAAAAGCAAAAAATTTCAGAATTGCACCTTGCAATGCGGAGAAATTACTGTTTGTGCATTTACAATATTCATTGATTTTTGCCATTGAAAAACGTCCAGAAATGATTGAAGCTACTGACTGAATGAAAGGAGCTGGCATCTCACTCTCTTTGAATCTTGTTTATCATGCTAAGAGGAGCAGGAAAAAGCAAAAAATTTCAGAATTGCACCTTGCAATGCGGAGAAATTACTGTTTGTGCATTTACAATATTCATTGATTTTTGCCATTGAAAAACGTCCAGAAATGATTGAAGCTACTGACTGAATGAAAGGAGCTGGCATCTCACTCTCTTTGAATCTTCTTTATCATGCTAAGAGGAGCAGGAAAAAGCAAAAAATTTCAGAATTGCACCTTGCAATGCGGAGAAATTACTGTTTGTGCATTTACAATATTCATTGATTTTTGCCATTGAAAAACATCATGTTATTCATATACCAGAAATGATTGAAGCTACTGACTGAATGAAAGGAGCTGGCATCTCACTCTCTTTGAATCTTCTTTATCATGCTAAGAGGAGCAGGAAAAAGTAAAAAATTTCAGAATTGCACCTTGCAATGCGGAGAAATTACTGTTTGTGCATTTATAATATTCAATGATTTTTGCCATTGAAAAACGTCCAGAAATGATTGAAGCTACTGACTGAACGAAAGGAGCTGGCATCTCACTCTCTTTGAATCTTCTTTATCATGCTAAGAGGAGCAGGAAAAAGCAAAAAATTTCAGAATTGCACCTTGCAATGCGGAGAAATTACTGTTTGTGCATTTACAATATTCATTGATTTTTGCCATTGAAAAACATCATGTTATTCATATACCAGAAATGTTTGAAGCTAATGACTGAATGAAAGGAGCTGACATCTCACTCTCTTTGAATCTTCTTTATCATGCTAAGAGGAGCAGGAAAAAGCAAAAAATTTCAGAATTGCACCTTGCAATGCGGAGAAATTACTGTTTGTGCATTTAGAATATTCATTGATTTTTGCCATTGAAAAACGTCCAGAAATGATTGAAGCTACTGACTGAATGAAAGGAGCTGGCATCTCACTCTCTTTGAATCTTCTTTATCATGCTAAGAGGAGCAGGAAAAAGCAAAAAATTTCAGAATTGCACCTTGCAATGCGGAGAAATTACTGTTTGTGCATTTACAATATTCATTGATTTTTGCCATTGAAAAACATCATGTTATTCATATACCAGAAATGTTTGAAGCTACTGACTGAATGAAAGGAGCTGGCATCTCACTCTCTTTGAATCTTCTTTATCATGCTAAGAGGAGCAGGAAAAAGCAAAAAATTTCAGAATTGCACCTTGCAATGCGGAGAAATTACTGTTTGTGCATTTACAATATTCATTGATTTTTGCCATTGAAAAACATCATGTTATTCATATATCAGAAATGTTTGAAGCTACTGACTGAATGAAAGGAGCTGGCATGTCACTCTCTTTGAATCTTCTTTATCATGCTAAGAGGAGCAGGAAAAAGCAAAAAATTTCAGAATTGCACCTTGCAATGTGGAGAAATTACTGTTTGTGCATTTACAATATTCATTGATTTTTACCATTGAAAAACGTCCAGAAATGATTGAAGCTACTGACTGAATGAAAGTAGCTGGCATCTCACTCTCTTTGAATCTTCTTTATCATGCTAAGAGGAGCAGGAAAAAGCAAAAAATTTCAGACTTGCACCTTGCAATGCGGAGAAATTACTGTTTGTGCATTTACAATATTCATTGATTTTTGCCATTGAAAAACATCATGTTATTCATATACCAGAAATGTTTGAAGCTACTGACTGAATGAAAGGAGCTGGCATCTCACTCTCTTTGAATCTTCTTTATCATGCTAAGAGGAGCAGGAAAAAGCAAAAAATTTCAGAATTGCACCTTGCAATGCGGAGAAATTACTGTTTGTGCATTTACAATATTCATTGATTTTTGCCATTGAAAAACGTCCAGAAATGATTGAAGCTACTGACTGAATGAAAGGAGCTGGCATCTCACTCTCTTTGAATCTTCTTTATCATGCTAAGAGGAGCAGGAAAAAGCAAAAAATTTCAGAATTGCACCTTGCAATGCGGAGAAATTACTGTTTGTGCATTTACAATATTCATTGATTTTTGCCATTGAAAAACGTCCAGAAATGATTGAAGCTACTGACTGAATGAAAGGAGCTGGCATCTCACTCTCTTTGAATCTTCTTTATCATGCTAAGAGGAGCAGGAAAAAGCAAAAAATTTCAGAATTGCACCTTGCAATGCGGAGAAATTACTGTTTGTGCATTTACAATATTCATTGATTTTTGCCATTGAAAAACATGTTATTCATATACCTGAAATGTTTGAAGCTACTGACTGAATGAAAGGAGCTGGCACCTCACTCTCTTTGAATCTTCTTTATCATGCTAAGAGGAGCGGGAAAAAGCAAAAAATTTCAGAATTGCACCTTGCAATGCGGAGAAATTACTGTTTGTGCATTTACAATATTCATTGATTTTTGCCATTGAAAAACGTCCAGAAATGATTGAAGGTACTGACTGAATGAAAGGAGCTGGCATCTCACTCTCTTTGAATCTTCTTTATCATGCTAAGAGGAGCAGGAAAAAGCAAAAAATTTCAGAATTGCACCTTGCAATGCGGAGAAATTACTGTTTGTGCATTTACAATATTCATTGATTTTTGCCATTGAAAAACGTCCAGAAATGATTGAAGCTACTGACTGAATGAAAGGAGCTGGCATCTCACTCTCTTTGAATCTTCTTTATCATGCTAAGAGGAGCAGGAAAAAGCAAAAAATTTCAGAATTGCACCTTGCAATGCGGAGAAATTACAGTTTGTGCATTTACAATATTCATTGATTTTTGCCATTGAAAAACATCCAGAAATGATTGAAGCTACTGACTGAATGAAAGTAGCTGGCATCTCACTCTCTTTGAATCTTCTTTATCATGCTAAGAGGAGCAGGAAAAAGCAAAAAATTTCAGACTTGCACCTTGCAATGCGGAGAAATTACTGTTTGTGCATTTACAATATTCATTGATTTTTGCCATTGAAAAACATCATGTTATTCATATACCAGAAATGTTTGAAGCTACTGACTGAATGAAAGGAGCTGGCATCTCACTCTCTTTGAATCTTCTTTATCATGCTAAGAGGAGCAGGAAAAAGCAAAAAATTTCAGAATTGCACCTTGCAATGCGGAGAAATTACTGTTTGTGCATTTACAATATTCATTGATTTTTGCCATTGAAAAACATCATGTTATTCATATACCAGAAATGTTTGAAGCTACTGACTGAATGAAAGGAGCTGGCATCTCACTCTCTATGAATCTTCTTTATCATGCTAAGAGGAGCAGGAAAAAGCAAAAAATTTCAGAATTGCACCTTGCAATGTGGAGAAATTACTGTTTGTGCATTTACAATATTCATTGATTTTTACCATTGAAAAACGTCCAGAAATGATTGAAGCTACTGACTGAATGAAAGTAGCTGGCATCTCACTCTCTTTGAATCTTCTTTATCATGCTAAGAGGAGCAGGAAAAAGCAAAAAATTTCAGACTTGCACCTTGCAATGCGGAGAAATTACTGTTTGTGCATTTACAATATTCATTGATTTTTGCCATTGAAAAACATCATGTTATTCATATACCAGAAATGTTTGAAGCTACTGACTGAATGAAAGGAGCTGGCATCTCACTCTCTTTGAATCTTCTTTATCATGCTAAGAGGAGCAGGAAAAAGCAAAAAATTTCAGAATTGCACCTTGCAATGCGGAGAAATTACTGTTTGTGCATTTACAATATTCATTGATTTTTGCCATTGAAAAACATCATGTTATTCATATACCAGAAATGATTGAAGCTACTGACTGAATGAAAGGAGCTGGCATCTCACTCTCTTTGAATCTTCTTTATCATGCTAAGAGGAGCAGGAAAAAGCAAAAAATTTCAGAATTGCACCTTGCAATGCGGAGAAATTACTGTTTGTGCATTTATAATATTCAATGATTTTTGCCATTGAAAAACGTCCAGAAATGATTGAAGCTACTGACTGAACGAAAGGAGCTGGCATCTCACTCTCTTTGAATCTTCTTTATCATGCTAAGAGGAGCAGGAAAAAGCAAAAAATTTCAGAATTGCACCTTGCAATGCGGAGAAATTACTGTTTGTGCATTTACAATATTCATTGATTTTTGCCATTGAAAAACATCCAGAAATGATTGAAGCTACTGACTGAATGAAAGGAGCTGGCATCTCACTCTCTTTGAATCTTCTTTATCATGCTAAGAGGAGCAGGAAAAAGCAAAAAATTTCAGAATTGCACCTTGCAATGCGGAAAAATTACTGTTTGTGCATTTACAATATTCATTGATTTTTGCCATTGAAAAACATCATGTTATTCATATACCAGAAATGTTTGAAGCTACTGACTGAATGAAAGGAGCTGACATCTCACTCTCTTTGAATCTTCTTTATCATGCTAAGAGGAGCAGGAAAAAGCAAAAAATTTCAGAATTGCACCTTGCAATGCGGAGAAATTACTGTTTGTGCATTTACAATATTCATTGATTTTTGCCATTGAAAAACGTCCAGAAATGATTGAAGCTACTGACTGAATGAAAGGAGCTGGCATCTCACTCTCTTTGAATCTTCTTTATCATGCTAAGAGGAGCAGGAAAAAGCAAAAAATTTCAGAATTGCACCTTGCAATGCGGAGAAATTACTGTTTGTGCATTTACAATATTCATTGATTTTTGCCATTGAAAAACATGTTATTCATATACCAGAAATGTTTGAAGCTACTGACTGAATGAAAGGAGCTGGCACCTCACTCTCTTTGAATCTTCTTTATCATGCTAAGAGGAGCGGGAAAAAGCAAAAAATTTCAGAATTGCACCTTGCAATGCGGAGAAATTACTGTTTGTGCATTTATAATATTCAATGATTTTTGCCATTGAAAAATGTCCAGAAATGATTGAAGCTACTGACTGAACGAAAGGAGCTGGCATCTCACTCTCTTTGAATCTTCTTTATCATGCTAAGAGGAGCAGGAAAAAGCAAAAAATTTCAGAATTGCACCTTGCAATGCGGAGAAATTACTGTTTGTGCATTTACAATATTCATTGATTTTTGCCATTGAAAAACATCCAGAAATGATTGAAGCTACTGACTGAATGAAAGGAGCTGGCATCTCACTCTCTTTGAATCTTCTTTATCATGCTAAGAGGAGCAGGAAAAAGCAAAAAATTTCAGAATTGCACCTTGCAATGCGGAGAAATTACTGTTTGTGCATTTACAATATTCATTGATTTTTGCCATTGAAAAACATCATGTTATTCATATACCAGAAATGTTTGAAGCTACTGACTGAATGAAAGGAGCTGACATCTCACTCTCTTTGAATCTTCTTTATCATGCTAAGAGGAGCAGGAAAAAGCAAAAAATTTCAGAATTGCACCTTGCAATGCGGAGAAATTACTGTTTGTGCATTTACAATATTCATTGATTTTTGCCATTGAAAAACGTCCAGAAATGATTGAAGCTACTGACTGAATGAAAGGAGCTGGCATCTCACTCTCTTTGAATCTTCTTTATCATGCTAAGAGGAGCAGGAAAAGCAAAAAATTTCAGAATTGCACCTTGCAATGCGGAGAAATTACAGTTTGTGCATTTACAATATTCATTGATTTTTGCCATTGAAAAACATCCAGAAATGATTGAAGCTACTGACTGAATGAAAGGAGCTGGCATCTCACTCTCTTTGAATCTTCTTTATCATGCTAAGAGGAGCAGGAAAAAGCAAAAAATTTCAGAATTGCACCTTGCAATGCGGAGAAATTACTGTTTGTGCATTTACAATATTCATTGATTTTTGCCATTGAAAAACATCATGTTATTCATATACCAGAAATGTTTGAAGCTACTGACTGAATGAAAGGAGCTGGCATCTCACTCTCTTTGAATCTTCTTTATCATGCTAAGAGGAGCAGGAAAAAGCAAAAAATTTCAGAATTGCACCTTGCAATGTGGAGAAATTACTGTTTGTGCATTTACAATATTCATTGATTTTTACCATTGAAAAACGTCCAGAAATGATTGAAGCTACTGACTGAATGAAAGTAGCTGGCATCTCACTCTCTTTGAATCTTCTTTATCATGCTAAGAGGAGCAGGAAAAAGCAAAAAATTTCAGACTTGCACCTTGCAATGCGGAGAAATTACTGTTTGTGCATTTACAATATTCATTGATTTTTGCCATTGAAAAACATCATGTTATTCATATACCAGAAATGTTTGAAGCTACTGACTGAATGAAAGAAGCTGGCATCTCACTCTCTTTGAATCTTCTTTATCATGCTAAGAGGAGCAGGAAAAAGTATAAAATTTCAGAATTGCACCTTGCAATGCGGAGAAATTACTGTTTGTGCATTTATAATATTCAATGATTTTTGCCATTGAAAAACGTCCAGAAATGATTGAAGCTACTGACTGAACGAAAGGAGCTGGCATCTCACTCTCTTTGAATCTTCTTTATCATGCTAAGAGGAGCAGGAAAAAGCAAAAAATTTCAGAATTGCACCTTGCAATGCGGAGAAATTACTGTTTGTGCATTTACAATATTCATTGATTTTTGCCATTGAAAAACATCCAGAAATGATTGAAGCTACTGACTGAATGAAAGGAGCTGGCATCTCACTCTCTTTGAATCTTCTTTATCATGCTAAGAGGAGCAGGAAAAAGCAAAAAATTTCAGAATTGCACCTTGCAATGCGGAGAAATTACTGTTTGTGCATTTACAATATTCATTGATTTTTGCCATTGAAAAACATCATGTTATTCATATACCAGAAATGTTTGAAGCTACTGACTGAATGAAAGGAGCTGGCATCTCACTCTCTTTGAATCTTCTTTATCATGCTAAGAGGAGCAGGAAAAGGCAAAAAATTTCAGAATTGCACCTTGCAATGCGGAGAAATTACTGTTTGTGCATTTACAATATTCATTGATTTTTGCCATTGAAAAACGTCCAGAAATGATTGAAGCTACTGACTGAATGAAAGGAGCTGGCATCTCACTCTCTTTGAATCTTCTTTATCATGCTAAGAGGAGCAGGAAAAAGCAAAAAATTTCAGAATTGCACCTTGCAATGCGGAGAAATTACTGTTTGTGCATTTACAATATTCATTGATTTTTGCCATTGAAAAACATGTTATTCATATACCAGAAATGTTTGAAGCTACTGACTGAATGAAAGGAGCTGGCACCTCACTCTCTTTGAATCTTCTTTATCATGCTAAGAGGAGCGGGAAAAAGCAAAAAATTTCAGAATTGCACCTTGCAATGCGGAGAAATTACTGTTTGTGCATTTATAATATTCAATGATTTTTGCCATTGAAAAACGTCCAGAAATGATTGAAGCTACTGACTGAACGAAAGGAGCTGGCATCTCACTCTCTTTGAATCTTCTTTATCATGCTAAGAGGAGCAGGAAAAAGCAAAAAATTTCAGAATTGCACCTTGCAATGCGGAGAAATTACTGTTTGTGCATTTACAATATTCATTGATTTTTGCCATTGAAAAACATCCAGAAATGATTGAAGCTACTGACTGAATGAAAGGAGCTGGCATCTCACTCTCTTTGAATCTTCTTTATCATGCTAAAAGGAGCAGGAAAAAGCAAAAAATTTCAGAATTGCACCTTGCAATGCGGAGAAATTACTGTTTGTGCATTTACAATATTCATTGATTTTTGCCATTGAAAAACATCATGTTATTCATATACCAGAAATGTTTGAAGCTACTGACTGAATGAAAGGAGCTGACATCTCACTCTCTTTGAATCTTCTTTATCATGCTAAGAGGAGCAGGAAAAAGCAAAAAATTTCAGAATTGCACCTTGCAATGCGGAGAAATTACTGTTTGTGCATTTACAATATTCATTGATTTTTGCCATTGAAAAACGTCCAGAAATGATTGAAGCTACTGACTGAATGAAAGGAGCTGGCATCTCACTCTCTTTGAATCTTCTTTATCATGCTAAGAGGAGCAGGAAAAAGCAAAAAATTTCAGAATTGCACCTTGCAATGCGGAGAAATTACTGTTTGTGCATTTACAATATTCATTGATTTTTGCCATTGAAAAACATGTTATTCATATACCAGAAATGTTTGAAGCTACTGACTGAATGAAAGGAGCTGGCACCTCACTCTCTTTGAATCTTCTTTATCATGCTAAGAGGAGCGGGAAAAAGCAAAAAATTTCAGAATTGCACCTTGCAATGCGGAGAAATTACTGTTTGTGCATTTACAATATTCATTGATTTTTGCCATTGAAAAACGTCCAGAAATGATTGAAGGTACTGACTGAATGAAAGGAGCTGGCATCTCACTCTCTTTGAATCTTCTTTATCATGCTAAGAGGAGCAGGAAAAAGCAAAAAATTTCAGAATTGCACCTTGCAATGCGGAGAAATTACTGTTTGTGCATTTACAATATTCATTGGTTTTTGCCATTGAAAAACGTCCAGAAATGATTGAAGCTACTGACTGAATGAAAGGAGCTGGCATCTCACTCTCTTTGAATCTTCTTTATCATGCTAAGAGGAGCAGGAAAAAGCAAAAAATTTCAGAATTGCACCTTGCAATGTGGAGAAATTACTGTTTGTGCATTTACAATATTCATTGATTTTTACCATTGAAAAACGTCCAGAAATGATTGAAGCTACTGACTGAATGAAAGTAGCTGGCATCTCACTCTCTTTGAATCTTCTTTATCATGCTAAGAGGAGCAGGAAAAAGCAAAAAATTTCAGACTTGCACCTTGCAATGCGGAGAAATTACTGTTTGTGCATTTACAATATTCATTGATTTTTGCCATTGAAAAACATCGTTATTCATATACCAGAAATGTTTGAAGCTACTGACTGAATGAAAGGAGCTGGCATCTCACTCTCTTTGAATCTTCTTTATCATGCTAAGAGGAGCAGGAAAAAGCAAAAAATTTCAGAATTGCACCTTGCAATGCGGAGAAATTACTGTTTGTGCATTTACAATATTCATTGATTTTTGCCATTGAAAAACATCATGTTATTCATATACCAGAAATGTTTGAAGCTACTGACTGAATGAAAGGAGCTGGCATCTCACTCTCTTTGAATCTTCTTTATCATGCTAAGAGGAGCAGGAAAAAGCAAAAAATTTCAGAATTGCACCTTGCAATGTGGAGAAATTACTGTTTGTGCATTTACAATATTCATTGATTTTTACCATTGAAAAACGTCCAGAAATGATTGAAGCTACTGACTGAATGAAAGTAGCTGGCATCTCACTCTCTTTGAATCTTCTTTATCATGCTAAGAGGAGCAGGAAAAAGCAAAAAATTTCAGACTTGCACCTTGCAATGCGGAGAAATTACTGTTTGTGCATTTACAATATTCATTGATTTTTGCCATTGAAAAACATCATGTTATTCATATACCAGAAATGTTTGAAGCTACTGACTGAATGAAAGGAGCTGGCATCTCACTCTCTTTGAATCTTCTTTATCATGCTAAGAGGAGCAGGAAAAAGCAAAAAATTTCAGAATTGCACCTTGCAATGCGGAGAAATTACTGTTTGTGCATTTACAATATTCATTGATTTTTGCCATTGAAAAACATCATGTTATTCATATACCAGAAATGATTGAAGCTACTGACTGAATGAAAGGAGCTGGCATCTCACTCTCTTTGAATCTTCTTTATCATGCTAAGAGGAGCAGGAAAAAGTAAAAAATTTCAGAATTGCACCTTGCAATGCGGAGAAATTACTGTTTGTGCATTTATAATATTCAATGATTTTTGCCATTGAAAAACGTCCAGAAATGATTGAAGCTACTGACTGAACGAAAGGAGCTGGCATCTCACTCTCTTTGAATCTTCTTTATCATGCTGAGGAGCAGGAAAAAGCAAAAAATTTCAGAATTGCACCTTGCAATGCGGAGAAATTACTGTTTGTGCATTTACAATATTCATTGATTTTTGCCATTGAAAAACATCCAGAAATGATTGAAGCTACTGACTGAATGAAAGGAGCTGGCATCTCACTCTCTTTGAATCTTCTTTATCATGCTAAGAGGAGCAGGAAAAAGCAAAAAATTTCAGAATTGCACCTTGCAATGCGGAGAAATTACTGTTTGTGCATTTACAATATTCATTGATTTTTGCCATTGAAAAACATCATGTTATTCATATACCAGAAATGTTTGAAGCTACTGACTGAATGAAAGGAGCTGGCACCCCACTCTCTTTGAATCTTCTTTATCATGCTAAGAGGAGCGGGAAAAAGCAAAAAATTTCAGAATTGCACCTTGCAATGCGGAGAAATTACTGTTTGTGCATTTACAATATTCATTGATTTTTGCCATTGAAAAACATCCAGAAATGATTGAAGCTACTGACTGAATGAAAGGAGCTGGCATCTCACTCTCTTTGAATCTTCTTTATCATGCTAAGAGGAGCAGGAAAAAGCAAAAAATTTCAGAATTGCACCTTGCAATGCGGAGAAATTACTGTTTGTGCATTTACAATATTCATTGATTTTTGCCATTGAAAAACATCATGTTATTCATATACCAGAAATGTTTGAAGCTACTGACTGAATGAAAGGAGCTGACATCTCACTCTCTTTGAATCTTCTTTATCATGCTAAGAGGAGCAGGAAAAAGCAAAAAATTTCAGAATTGCACCTTGCAATGCGGAGAAATTACTGTTTGTGCATTTACAATATTCATTGATTTTTGCCATTGAAAAACGTCCAGAAATGATTGAAGCTACTGACTGAATGAAAGGAGCTGGCATCTCACTCTCTTTGAATCTTCTTTATCATGCTAAGAGGAGCAGGAAAAAGCAAAAAATTTCAGAATTGCACCTTGCAATGCGGAGAAATTACTGTTTGTGCATTTACAATATTCATTGATTTTTGCCATTGAAAAACATGTTATTCATATACCAGAAATGTTTGAAGCTACTGACTGAATGAAAGGAGCTGGCACCTCACTCTCTTTGAATCTTCTTTATCATGCTAAGAGTAGCAGGAAAAAGCAAAAAATTTCAGAATTGCACCTTGCAATGCGGAGAAATTACTGTTTGTGCATTTACAATATTCATTGATTTTTGCCATTGAAAAACATCATGTTATTCATATACCAGAAATGTTTGAAGCTACTGACTGAATGAAAGGAGCTGGCATCTCACTCTCTTTGAATCTTCTTTATCATGCTAAGAGGAGCAGGAAAAAGCAAAAAATTTCAGAATTGCACCTTGCAATGTGGAGAAATTACTGTTTGTGCATTTACAATATTCATTGATTTTTACCATTGAAAAACGTCCAGAAATGATTGAAGCTACTGACTGAATGAAAGTAGCTGGCATCTCACTCTCTTTGAATCTTCTTTATCATGCTAAGAGGAGCAGGAAAAAGCAAAAAATTTCAGACTTGCACCTTGCAATGCGGAGAAATTACTGTTTGTGCATTTACAATATTCATTGATTTTTGCCATTGAAAAACATCATGTTATTCATATACCAGAAATGATTGAAGCTACTGACTGAATGAAAGGAGCTGGCATCTCACTCTCTTTGAATCTTCTTTATCATGCTAAGAGGAGCAGGAAAAAGTAAAAAAAATTTCAGAATTGCACCTTGCAATGCGGAGAAATTACTGTTTGTGCATTTATAATATTCAATGATTTTTGCCATTGAAAAACGTCCTGAAATGATTGAAGCTACTGACTGAACGAAAGGAGCTGGCATCTCACTCTCTTTGAATCTTCTTTATCATGCTAAGAGGAGCAGGAAAAAGCAAAAAATTTCAGAATTGCACCTTGCAATGCGGAGAAATTACTGTTTGTGCATTTACAATATTCATTGATTTTTGCCATTGAAAAACATCATGTTATTCATATACCAGAAATGTTTGAAGCTACTGACTGAATGAAAGGAGCTGACATCTCACTCTCTTTGAATCTTCTTTATCATGCTAAGAAGAGCAGGAAAAAGCAAAAAATTTCAGAATTGCACCTTGCAATGCGGAGAAATTACTGTTTGTGCATTTACAATATTCATTGATTTTTGCCAATGAAAAACATCCAGAAATGATTGAAGCTACTGACTGAATGAAAGGAGCTGGCATCTCACTCTCTTTGAATCTTCTTTATCATGCTAAGAGGAGCAGGAAAAAGCAAAAAATTTCAGAATTGCACCTTGCAATGCGGAGAAATTACTGTTTGTGCATTTACAATATTCATTGATTTTTGCCATTGAAAAACATCATGTTATTCATATACCAGAAATGTTTGAAGCTACTGACTGAATGAAAGGAGCTGGCATCTCACTCTCTTTGAATCTTCTTTATCATGCTAAGAGGAGCAGGAAAAAGCAAAAAATTTCAGAATTGCACCTTGCAATGCGGAGAAATTACTGTTTGTGCATTTACAATATTCATTGATTTTTGCCATTGAAAAACGTCCAGAAATGATTGAAGGTACTGACTGAATGAAAGGAGCTGGCATCTCACTCTCTTTGAATCTTCTTTATCATGCTAAGAGGAGCAGGAAAAAGCAAAAAATTTCAGAATTGCACCTTGCAATGCGGAGAAATTACTGTTTGTGCATTTACAATATTCATTGGTTTTTGCCATTGAAAAACGTCCAGAAATGATTGAAGCTACTGACTGAATGAAAGGAGCTGGCATCTCACTCTCTTTGAATCTTCTTTATCATGCTAAGAGGAGCAGGAAAAAGCAAAAAATTTCAGAATTGCACCTTGCAATGCGGAGAAATTACAGTTTGTGCATTTACAATATTCATTGATTTTTGCCATTGAAAAACATCCAGAAATGATTGAAGCTACTGACTGAATGAAAGGAGCTGGCATCTCACTCTCTTTGAATCTTCTTTATCATGCTAAGAGGAGCAGGAAAAAGCAAAAAATTTCAGAATTGCACCTTGCAATGCGGAGAAATTACTGTTTGTGCATTTACAATATTCATTGATTTTTGCCATTGAAAAACATCATGTTATTCATATACCAGAAATGTTTGAAGCTACTGACTGAATGAAAGGAGCTGGCATCTCACTCTCTTTGAATCTTCTTTATCATGCTAAGAGGAGCAGGAAAAAGCAAAAAATTTCAGAATTGCACCTTGCAATGTGGAGAAATTACTGTTTGTGCATTTACAATATTCATTGATTTTTACCATTGAAAAACGTCCAGAAATGATTGAAGCTACTGACTGAATGAAAGTAGCTGGCATCTCACTCTCTTTGAATCTTCTTTATCATGCTAAGAGGAGCAGGAAAAAGCAAAAAATTTCAGACTTGCACCTTGCAATGCGGAGAAATTACTGTTTGTGCATTTACAATATTCATTGATTTTTGCCATTGAAAAACATCATGTTATTCATATACCAGAAATGTTTGAAGCTACTGACTGAATGAAAGGAGCTGGCATCTCACTCTCTTTGAATCTTCTTTATCATGCTAAGAGGAGCAGGAAAAAGCAAAAAATTTCAGAATTGCACCTTGCAATGCGGAGAAATTACTGTTTGTGCATTTACAATATTCATTGATTTTTGCCATTGAAAAACATCATGTTATTCATATACCAGAAATGTTTGAAGCTACTGACTGAATGAAAGGAGCTGGCATCTCACTCTCTGTGAATCTTCTTTATCATGCTAAGAGGAGCAGGAAAAAGCAAAAAATTTCAGAATTGCACCTTGCAATGTGGAGAAATTACTGTTTGTGCATTTACAATATTCATTGATTTTTACCATTGAAAAACGTCCAGAAATGATTGAAGCTACTGACTGAATGAAAGTAGCTGGCATCTCACTCTCTTTGAATCTTCTTTATCATGCTAAGAGGAGCAGGAAAAAGCAAAAAATTTCAGACTTGCACCTTGCAATGCGGAGAAATTACTGTTTGTGCATTTACAATATTCATTGATTTTTGCCATTGAAAAACATCATGTTATTCATATACCAGAAATGTTTGAAGCTACTGACTGAATGAAAGGAGCTGGCATCTCACTCTCTTTGAATCTTCTTTATCATGCTAAGAGGAGCAGGAAAAAGCAAAAAATTTCAGAATTGCACCTTGCAATGCGGAGAAATTACTGTTTGTGCATTTACAATATTCATTGATTTTTGCCATTGAAAAACATCATGTTATTCATATACCAGAAATGATTGAAGCTACTGACTGAATGAAAGGAGCTGGCATCTCACTCTCTTTGAATCTTCTTTATCATGCTAAGAGGAGCAGGAAAAAGTAAAAAATTTCAGAATTGCACCTTGCAATGCGGAGAAATTACTGTTTGTGCATTTATAATATTCAATGATTTTTGCCATTGAAAAACGTCCAGAAATGATTGAAGCTACTGACTGAACGAAAGGAGCTGGCATCTCACTCTCTTTGAATCTTCTTTATCATGCTAAGAGGAGCAGGAAAAAGCAAAAAATTTCAGAATTGCACCTTGCAATGCGGAGAAATTACTGTTTGTGCATTTACAATATTCATTGATTTTTGCCATTGAAAAACATCCAGAAATGATTGAAGCTACTGACTGAATGAAAGGAGCTGGCATCTCACTCTCTTTGAATCTTCTTTATCATGCTAAGAGGAGCAGGAAAAAGCAAAAAATTTCAGAATTGCACCTTGCAATGCGGAGAAATTACTGTTTGTGCATTTACAATATTCATTGATTTTTGCCATTGAAAAACATCATGTTATTCATATACCAGAAATGATTGAAGCTACTGACTGAATGAAAGGAGCTGGCATCTCACTCTCTTTGAATCTTCTTTATCATGCTAAGAGGAGCAGGAAAAAGTAAAAAATTTCAGAATTGCACCTTGCAATGCGGAGAAATTACTGTTTGTGCATTTATAATATTCAATGATTTTTGCCATTGAAAAACGTCCGGAAATGATTGAAGCTACTGACTGAACGAAAGGAGCTGGCATCTCACTCTCTTTGAATCTTCTTTATCATGCTAAGAGGAGCAGGAAAAAGCAAAAAATTTCAGAATTGCACCTTGCAATGCGGAGAAATTACTGTTTGTGCATTTACAATATTCATTGATTTTTGCCATTGAAAAACATCCAGAAATGATTGAAGCTACTGACTGAATGAAAGGAGCTGGCATCTCACTCTCTTTGAATCTTCTTTATCATGCTAAGAGGAGCAGGAAAAAGCAAAAAATTTCAGAATTGCACCTTGCAATGCGGAGAAATTACTGTTTGTGCATTTACAATATTCATTGATTTTTGCCATTGAAAAACATCATGTTATTCATATACCAGAAATGTTTGAAGCTACTGACTGAATGAAAGGAGCTGACATCTCACTCTCTTTGAATCTTCTTTATCATGCTAAGAGGAGCAGGAAAAAGCAAAAAATTTCAGAATTGCACCTTGCAATGCGGAGAAATTGCTGTTTGTGCATTTACAATATTCATTGATTTTTGCCATTGAAAAACGTCCAGAAATGATTGAAGCTACTGACTGAATGAAAGGAGCTGGCATCTCACTCTCTTTGAATCTTCTTTATCATGCTAAGAGGAGCAGGAAAAAGCAAAAAATTTCAGAATTGCACCTTGCAATGCGGAGAAATTACTGTTTGTGCATTTACAATATTCATTGATTTTTGCCATTGAAAAACATGTTATTCATATACCAGAAATGTTTGAAGCTACTGACTGAATGAAAGGAGCTGGCACCTCACTCTCTTTGAATCTTCTTTATCATGCTAAGAGGAGCGGGAAAAAGCAAAAAATTTCAGAATTGCACCTTGCAATGCGGAGAAATTACTGTTTGTGCATTTACAATATTCATTGATTTTTGCCATTGAAAAACGTCCAGAAATGATTGAAGGTACTGACTGAATGAAAGGAGCTGGCATCTCACTCTCTTTGAATCTTCTTTATCATGCTAAGAGGAGCAGGAAAAAGCAAAAAATTTCAGAATTGCACCTTGCAATGCGGAGAAATTACTGTTTGTGCATTTACAATATTCATTGGTTTTTGCCATTGAAAAACGTCCAGAAATGATTGAAGCTACTGACTGAATGAAAGGAGCTGGCATCTCACTCTCTTTGAATCTTCTTTATCATGCTAAGAGGAGCAGGAAAAAGCAAAAAATTTCAGAATTGCACCTTGCAATGCGGAGAAATTACAGTTTGTGCATTTACAATATTCATTGATTTTTGCCATTGAAAAACATCCAGAAATGATTGAAGCTACTGACTGAATGAAAGGAGCTGGCATCTCACTCTCTTTGAATCTTCTTTATCATGCTAAGAGGAGCAGGAAAAAGCAAAAAATTTCAGAATTGCACCTTGCAATGCGGAGAAATTACTGTTTGTGCATTTACAATATTCATTGATTTTTGCCATTGAAAAACATCATGTTATTCATATACCAGAAATGTTTGAAGCTACTGACTGAATGAAAGGAGCTGGCATCTCACTCTCTTTGAATCTTCTTTATCATGCTAAGAGGAGCAGGAAAAAGCAAAAAATTTCAGAATTGCACCTTGCAATGTGGAGAAATTACTGTTTGTGCATTTACAATATTCATTGATTTTTACCATTGAAAAACGTCCAGAAA